>NC_056745.1:861029369-861319369 GCF_019279795.1 Protopterus annectens
TGTTGCTGTGATACCCTCATTAATCTACCATTGTAACGGGGTTTCTTGCAACATATGTCCAATGAGGGATATGTAGTCAGTAACTGTCATGGCTTTCACCATCAACAGACTGCAATCCTCACACTACCTTCGGCATTCCACAGATAGATGCATCGTGGCTAACACATGAAACCAAAGGCACAACACTGCCCTGTCTGCAGATGACCCTGCAGATGGGGATTCCTGATATACATGGAACTGACATGGCAGGTATTGCAACATGTATGACAGGTATATCCGAGCAAACACTGTTAATCCAACATTACTCCATATGCAGTATAGCAGCACTTATAGTCTGTGGTCACATCAGGCACATCCCCCTCCTGTTTGTTGCCCTCTTTCCACAGTGCATGTTGTTAGAGGTAAATCCCCAACCCTTCTGACTGAAATGCTGTATACCAAATGACAGTTGCAGCTCCTGCTCACAGTGACAGACAAGGGCCCACACCACCAGGATGTTCCCAGGTATTTGAGTGTGTTTCCATGCAATTGGCTATGGGAATGTTACCACACCTGTTCCACATGCAATCGGCTAGGGAAGGGCTGCAATTCATGCAGAGGCCATCAGCTGATCATGAGCATCACTTAAAATACACATGCTGCTGCCTAAGCAATGCAGGTGTGGGCCTCCACATCTGCCAGAGAGGGAGTGGGGGAGGCAGACAGAGGTGAATACATGTCAGGAAGGGTAAAACTGACGCATGTTTGTGTCGCACACCTACCAGCACAGGGTATCAAACCCCTGACAGCTATGTAGTGCTATCACAGTTCAATGCTGTTATTGGATGCGCCACATGGGTGATCTGGTGGGGTGCACTCAGAACATATATGTGATGGTGACATCCGCAACAGGGTTATGGTAGATATACAGTAGGTGACGTACACGTGCTTGTCTGCATGAACAGGTGCCAGTGCCAGCACAGGCACACTCACACAGGGACGCACACACATTAATACACTTGGCATGGCCAGGAGTTCTACTCGTCACTAGTGGGATTGCCACAACACATCAATGTGCAGGGAACACATGCATCACACAGGTCATACAGAGGTCGTATGGGCAGTGAGTATGAGGGGGAGTAGTACATGTGGATGTGGACATACGTACCATACAACACACACACTAACACACAGGGTGCCAGTCGGACATGCATGGGTGCATGTCTGCACGGGTGTATGGTGACCAACAGTGCCAGCAGGCTATACAAGGGTGGGCGATGGGTATACATTGGCATCAGGCCACATGACAATGGTCTGCATTGTGGCACAGACCTGTAGCTTCTGAATTTGCCCACACAGGTGGGTATTGCATCTATCATCCAGTCACCTGTGTGACTATTGTGTGTGGCCAGTGCTGTGCATCACTTGCCATGTATGTGTTCCCTAGTCCATGACATGGATGGTGTCTAGGATGTGCACACCTCCCACATGCATGTACTGTGACATGTGGAACTGTACCTGGAGTGTCTGGCACATGCTGTAAACACAGTTTATCATCAGATGTGCCAGTCTTGCCCACCTGTGGCAGGGACTGGTATTAGTCACCAGATTTACCCTACACCTACATTGATAGCATGCTAACAGCATTTCCTGATGTCAGTGTCATCTGTCCATACAGGGCATGTTATCAGGCATGGTATGTCCGTTGTGAATCACATGTGAAGGCACAGTGGGTTTGCTAACTGTGATTGGCTGGCCTTGAAGCTATTTCTATCTGTTATCCCTGTATGGTTGACATTGTGATATAGTAGGGCCACCATAACACCATAAATGAAATTAGCAAAACCCCTCCACATTGCCCACAGGTGTCACACACATAACCACCCTTCAGAAGATACAAGTTACAACCACACACACACACACACACACACACACACACACACACACACACACACACACACCTGTCATGTCTAGGAGTAGAACCCCTACCTAACTAGTTTACTACACTACAGCGCTACCCAGTTATAGTACACACCATGAACATTAATGAAGTACATTTTCCCCAAAGGTGTATTTCCTAATTAATGACATCAGCAGGACTACCAAAGTAGGGCATTTGTAATGTACTGCGAGTGAGTAGCCTATAATGCATTGCTCCATACACAGACATTGAAACACACACAAAACATCCGGAACTGGCATGGATGGAGATGGAACACTACCACCATTCTAAATCACACTACAGCAGTACACAGTTACAGGATGTGCTACGGCGATTACTGGGCTATCACTTTCCCAGAGGTGTATTAATAGGTGAGTGACATCAGCAGCCTTGCCAAAGTAGAGTATTTGTATTGTACGGAGTGTGAGTAGCCTAACATGCATTGCTCTCTACTCAGTCAGACACACACACACACACACACACACACACACACACACACACACACACACACACACACACACACACACAGTTGCCAGGTCTGGGGTTCACACACCTACCTAACTAGTATATCACACTATAGCAAAATGCAGTTACAGAATGCGCTACAGCAATTACTGGGCTATCACTTTCCCAGAGGTGTATTACTAGGTGAGTGACATCGGCAGACTTGCTAAAGTAGAGTACTTGTATTGTACTTAGTGGGAGTAGCCTAAAAATCATTGCTCTCTCCTCAGTCAGACACACACACAATTGCCAGGTATGGGGGTTCGAACACCTACCTAACTAGTTTACCACACTACAGCAGTATGCATTTACAGAACATGCTACGGCAATTACTGGGCTATCACTTTCCCAGAGGTGTACTTCTAGGTAAGTGACATCAGCAGCCTTGCCAAAGTTGAATATATGGATTGTATGGAGTGTGAGTAGCATAACAAGCATTTCCCTCTACACATTCAGAGACAGATAGGCACGCACACAAACACACACTCACACAATTGACAAGTCTGGGGTTAGTACTACTACCTAACTACTCTGTCACTACAACAGTACGCAGTTATGGGATGCACCATGCATATTACTGAGCTATAGCTCTCCCAAAGGTGTAATTCACATTGGATGACCTCAGCAGGCTTGTCATACTACTGCTATGAGGAGGGCAGTGTGTGCATGGGCCATACCCCATTCATGTAGGTGTTGACATACCACATGTGGGCACACACGGGGTCATATGTCACAGGTGCATGTATACAGCTATTAGATGGCTACTTCCTTGTACAGTCTTGTTGCACAGTTGGCACATGCACCACATAGTCTGTCATGCTGACAGGTACTGGTGGCTAGTCTCCGCAATGGGTTACATCTGCACCTCATGTGTTGGAGGCCCTTTGGTTGTGTGCCAGTTGGGACAGGACCGCATGACTCCTTGTCATGGTCACCCTCTTCCAAACATCTATGCCCATGTATCTGTGGCTTATTATAGTTTGTTGTCCTTACATATTTGTCTGTATTCCTATCCACTGTGTGTGCAAGGCAGGAGTGGTGCATACTGACATGTGTCCGCACTGAGAACTGCAGCATCCAGATATGTCTGGTCCACTGGTGTTTGCAGACATGGCCTTTATGTGTTTAAGTGTGTGAGCATGTCCAGTATGATGTCTCAGTATATAGATGACTGACATTGCCTTCATTCCTCTGTGTGTGAGCATGCCCAGTATGACCTCTTAGTATGTTGTTGATTGACATTGCCTTCATTCCTCTAAGTGTGTGAGCATGCCCAGTATGGCCATCTGTGTTGCATGTGTGGATCATGTCCAGTCCAGGTAGTTTGTACTGCAGTGCTGACCTTTGTGTTGTACACCAACAGGTAGCATGCTGGGTCTGCAGGGTATCCATCGGTCATTTGCCATTGACTGTTGCTACATTTCTGATTAGCGGGGGTGCACCTGATTGTTTCTACTGTTCTACACAGGTGTGGGGGGGCACACCTGACTGTTACTCTAAGTGTACGTTGGATGGGGGAGTGTACCTGACACTTGTACACATTTGCTAGGACTGTAGTGGTATGTCAGGTACTCCATTTCAGTCTGTAGTCTTACCTATCCTGCTGTCTAGAGGCTTACCAGTGTACTACAGATCCTAGCTTTGTTTACGTACATATTAGTTTCTGACTTCCTAGCCTTCACAACTTATATCTGACTGCCTGCCCTGCTGCTGTCTGTCTGTGTAGGCCTGGGGGAGGGGATATCCATAGGACACATTCAGAGGCCATAGTACAGCATTTGTTTGTGTTAGTCTTCACCTGTCCTGCTGGCTGAGACTGTTGTTGGGTATGTGATCCTTCCTGACTGGCATATGTGGCTCTTATGGACACCCATGTCACTCAGGCCATTTCCTGCAGTGGGTTTTGTCATCCTGTGTAGTACTGGCTACTATGGTGACTCCAGTATGTGTTACAGATCTCATAATGCCACTATGGGTGTCTACTGTCTGCTGCCTTGACATCCGGCCACCCAATTCCCTTGCATGTTCACATCCATACCATGGCTACAGGTAAAAACACATTCTACTCCATTTGGCAATTGGTAGGTTGATTGACTTACCTTGAGGGTGTGCCAGACTTAAGGTTGGTGCTGGAAGGCTGCCTATGTCAGATGCACATAGTGCACTCCCTATACATGGTTGGGCACAGGTAGTGTCATGTTTGGCATCCCTTTTACTGTCTGTGCGAGTCAGAGAGAGGTGTCATTCCCTGGGCACCTATTGTGTCAGTGCATATGCTATGCATTGCCTCTTTGCCAAGGCCAGGGCATACTGGGCACGCCCCCCTTCTGCCTACTGGGGCAGGCTCAGGTTGTTCCTCCTCCGAGTCACTCTGTGCCTGTACAGGCCTTGGCACTGGTGGGGGGCTGTGTGGCCCTGCCCCATGCTGTTCCTGCTGCAGCTATTTACGTAGGATCATATTGTGTAGCATAGCACACACCATAACAATGTGGGTACATGTAGCTGGTGAATACTGCAGGGCTCCAACGGATGTGTCCAGACACTTGAACCATGACCTGAGCATCCCAAACACACAGTCTATGATATGTCTGGACCATGCGTGTGCCTCATTATGGCATTGTTGTTCAGGTGTGTGTGAGTTTCTGATGGGTGTCTTCAGCCATGGCTCCAGTGGGCACCCAGCATTTCCCACCAGGTGACCTTAGGAGATGTCCACATTGGCAAGTCTGTGTACAGCAGTGTCAGTTGCCATATGTGTGAATTGTCATAGCTTCCAGGGCAGCCAGAGCATACATTCAGTATAATGCCCTGGGCATCACATACAACCTGGCAGTTGATGGAAGGGATGTCCCTGTGGTTGATGTAGGCCCTAACATTCTCACCGGGTGGTGCTTTGATGCATATGTGCATGCAGTCTATAGCACCAACTACCCCAGGGTAGTTAACTATTTGGTGGAAGAGATGCATATTATGGGTCAACACCTCACGTGTGTTGAGGAAATATACGTGCTCACTGGCATGTGCTGACATGGCATCCAGGAACTAGTGGAATACTCTGGATGCTGATGCCTGTGAGATGCCCATGCTATCCCCAGTTGTGGTTTGGGAGGTACCTGTAGCGAGTATACCTAGGCCTACACATACCTTGGTATCCACTGGGATGGGTTCCCCTTGGCCAGTGTGATGTGTCAGGTGTGGCCTGCACAGCTCAACAATTTGCTGTAGGAGGTGTCTGTCCACCCTATAGCGCTCCACTATCTCCAGCTCATGTAGCCCCTGTAGGTTACCCTGGGTCTGTACACTCTTCTCTGTCTACTCACTGTGGGTTGTTCAGCAGCAGTGACATCCTCACCACTCTCAGCCTCTTGCACATGTTGTTCTATGTTGCCTGCTGCAGCCCTTCTCATTTTGTTAGTTTGCTATTAAACTTTCCCTGCTTTTATACACCTGTGGTGTAGAGTGTGGAAAAAACAGGGGGGGTAGGTGTTTGCTTGGTTTATAGTGGTGTTCTGGGCTGGGCTAGTCTGCTGCCTGTGTAATTAGCTGATTCTGATATATTTCACCTGGCAGCTCAGCTAGTTCTCCTTGATTACCTTCCTACTGCTGTTTTCCCTTCCCATTGCCTCCCTGTTTAAGCCTGTGTGCATGCCGCGCAGACAGAGTGCTCATATGTGCACAAAGCTACTGTTTACTGGTTTAACTTCCTATTTCATCCTGCAAAACCCAGTGCACGGTGTGCACACCCACTTACACTTTGTAAGGAGTGCTAGGCAGTTTGGACACACCTCTAGCTTAGGTGTGCTATGCTAGGAGCAGTCCCGAGCCACAGGGCTGCAATCCACTTACAGTATAGCTGACAAACCCACCCATGATGTCACCCATCTCCTAGTCTTGCACCCAGCTATTTCTACTCTTACACTCTTGAGACCTGCCTCACACCCAGGGAAAATCTGAGATTTACTATCCTTCCCCTCATTTGCATAGGATTGCCTGCTAATGCATAGTTACATGTCCCACACTGGGCCTCCCCCTTAGCAGCCATTACTCACTGGCCAGGTTGTCTTATGCCTGCCATTGACTTGTATGGTTGAATACTGCTTTTAGTTGGAATGCTTATTTTAGGTTTATTTTATTATCCCCCCCCCTCCGATTCCATTTGCGCGCCGCTGCCCTATGCTTAAAGAGGCAAGATCGGCAAAAGGAATTTAAAAGTTGTTTATTTTATTTTTTACGCATTTTGCATTGTCAATGGACTTTTACTTGGCCATTGGCATGCTTCATCAATGATATGCAGCCTTTATTTGGAGCTGTCATAACTCCATTTTGTAGTTTGCAGGAACGTACTCAGTTACTAACCAAGTACATTTCTGCAGACTGCACTTGTCCTGCACTGACAGCTGCCTGCTTCCTGGATCACAAATTGCCTTCATTTGCATGGTTTTCATCTGCAAATGAGGATAATTTGCATACAGGGGCTCAGTCCATGCAGGATTAGTCTAAGAGCTCACATTCACGTCTCGGGAGCTCGTTCCTGGATCGCACGTCAGCCATATTGCCGAAAATAGCTTTTAGACTAATCCTGCACATTCTACAGGGCTTTGTAAATCCGGGGGATTAATATGAATACACCTACATGAATAGTTGGTATTGAACACCATATGTATAATGAAATGGAAAACTGGCAAAAAGTTTTATTTGTAGAGTTATTAAATGAATGGTTACAAAGAGGAATGATAGACAAAGAAATATGTATAGGAATTATAAAATTTATATGGGGAAAAAAGGAGAAAAAGATGCTATAAGAAACTGGAGACCAATAGTATTGAACAATACAGACTATACAATATTTATGAGAATAATAACTAAAAATTTAATAAATAGAATAAATAAGTTACTTGATCAAACAATTTTTGGTAGAAAGGGAAAGGAAGTCAATATTTATTATGGTTAGTAAGAGAAATAATAAATATTACAAATAAAAGGTAGAAGCTAAAATTATGATAGGGGATTTAAGCATTTGATAAAGTACAGTATGAAGATTTATAGGTTCATAGGTTCATAGGTGTTTACTAGGCTGACGACCACAGGGGCCTTTTTAAGCCTAGCAACAAGTTCTGACACCCTTGATAACTGTAAGCATGGGCCTGGAAGATGAACCATTTATAGGTTACCTGTTTGCATTAGAGACATAGGTGCCAAACCAGGGATGAATTTCTGGTTTCCCATCCAATTGTCCAAATTGCACTTGAATTGGGTTAAGGAGGAACACTGATTCACATGGATGGGGACGTCTATATCACGTTATCGGAATTTTACTACACAGAATCAATAAAGGACGAACTTCATTGATCGAAGTAGTAAAATTTCGGATAACATAAAAAAAAATAAATCACTACAAAAAAAAAAAACTAACTAGCGTAGGCAGGGGGGCAAGCCCCCCCAGCACCATGCACGTGGGGGCTGCACCCCCACCCCCTACTTAAATATACTAACTTCGAGACCGCACTACATTGAGGTAAACGGAAATCCACCCCTTACGGAGATTTCTGTTACATGCGCGATGTTCTGGACTTTCAACATTGTCGTGCCAACAATATCGTACTCGATATTGTCAGCTTACAACAACGTGAACTAGACTGAGATGGAGAGCCTGTTCTATAGATAGGGTAGTCTCTGGGATACATACCTATCTCTCCAGCAGGCCTTATTTATATCACAGGCAAGGTTTAAGTCTTTAGAATGGGTAATTCTGGTACTGTTTGTTTTGTGGATATGCAGGAGGTCCATCAGAGCTGGATCTGACAATGCTCTATATGGCAGGCATAGATCTCCTCTCAAAAGCCTGTAGGAAACAAAAAACAGGTATAGCGCTTTGAGGCAGTTAGCATAGGGCATATTACTTATGCTCTGCATTCTTTTAGTGAGGAAGCTCTGTGGACATTCAAGTTGCTGGATATGCCTATTTAGGTACATACCAAAGGGGGAATTGTACTCAATGATAGGTCTGATGAATGCCGAATACAGTGGAACAATGACTTCCTTGGACTTAGATGCCATACCTTTGTTTATAAGTTGTGCAACATAGAATGATTTCCTCACCATTATAGAAATGTGATGATCAAAGGCTAGATTACTATTTATGTGTGTCCAAGTTCCTGACTACAGGGTCAACTCTAAGGGGTGTGTTGTCAATATGATAGTTAGCAGGGATGGATGACTTCCCAAAAGATACTATTATGCATTTCTTGGCTGTGACACCAGTTGTTTGTCTGTGTCAGCCCCTCCTGTGGAGCATTTGTGTCAGTATGAGATTCAACGACAGCTCCTAATTTGCAATCATCTGCAAATTTAGTCAGCCAGAGAATACTGACATTGGCCTTGACTTCTGAGAAGTAAATGCCAAAAAGGAGCAGTCCAAGGACTGATCCCTGAGTGACTCCACTTGTGACTGGCTTCTTTGTGGAGATGGACTCCCAAGTTCTAACTTCCTGGGTCCTGTCTGTGAGCCAATTAGCTATCCACTGGGTGACATACGGGTTTGTACCTAACCTCCTGAGTTTGTCAACAATGCCCGAGTGGGGTATTGTGTCAAATGCCTTGGCCAGGTCAAGGCAGGCAGTGTGAATGATTTTGCCCTCATCCATTGCTTTGTTGACTTTCTCAAAGAAGTCCACCAGGTTGAGTAGGCATGAGCTCCCCTTGACAAAACCAAACTGGGTTGGTTTCAGTGTCTGGAGGTTTACTATATCTCTGTTGATCATCTCCATGATACTTCTTTCCATGGCTTTACATACAAGACTAGTGAGACTTATGGGTCTGTAGTTTCCAGGGTCTGTAGATGGCCCACCTTTGTGCAGAGGGATGACAGTTCCCTTTCTCCATTCATGAGGCACAAAGCCTGTTTGGAGGCTACAATTAAATAGTAATTCCACAGACACTGATATGTCATGTTTTATGCTATTTAGAAGACATCCTGTGATATTGTTTGGGCCCATTGATGCAGTGTTCTTGGTTTTAGAGAGAGCATTAAGGACCTGTTCCCTACTGATAGCAGGGGCAGTTATATTTGATGATATTTCCTGAGGGAAGTTTGAGGGGGAGAAAAGACTAAAGTTGGAGCTGAATTCATCAGCCAGGAGGTTTGCTATATATTCTGGCTCAGTATAGGTGATGATGATGAGCTCTGCACACAATTGTGTATTGCCTTTGAGGTTGCAGACATAGCTAAAGAATGCTTTGTGGTTGTCCTTGGCATGGGAGGCAAAACTTACATCAAGTTTGCCTTGGGCAGACTTTATTTGTCCTCTGAGTTGTTTGTTTAGTTTGATGAGAGTGTTTTTATCCAGCTGGGTGCTGCACCTCCTAATTTTTGCCATGATTTTCTTCCTCCTGTTATACACTCAGTTGATTTTGTTACTCCATCGGTATGGCTTGGTTTTTGAGTTAGTTCCGTACTTCTTCCTAGTGGGTACAGCTGCATGTATTCAGCTATTAACTGCTTGTACAGGGTTTCTGTGAACAGTTCTGCATATGCAGAAGTGGTCTCAAGGTTTATAGAGGCTTGAAATTTTGCATTTAATAGTAGGAGAATAGCCTTACAATAGTTTCTGAATATTCCCAGTTTAGCTGGGGGTCCAAATTTTATTTTTACTTCAAAAGAGACCATTTTGTGGTCTGACATTACCAGGGAAGGCATTACAGTAGAGGGTGTGCAGTACTCCCCCATATTAGTGAGGACCACATCCAGTATGGTTGCACCCCTTTTTGGTGTATCGACTATCTGTTCCAGGAAGTTTGTGTTTACAAAATCCAGGCATCTCTGTGCATGTACGTTTGATGTCACATAGGATTCCCAGTTAATAGTGCGGTAATTAAAGTCACCCATGAATATGGTATTGGGTTGGATGGTTAGTGTTTCTAATAAGTTTAAATACATGGTATGGGTGTCCTGGGTCATAGAGAGGGACCTATAGCTTGCAAGGAAGTGGTATTGGATTTAACCTATGGTGATTTGAACATGGAGCAGCTCAAGTGCATTGTCCTGTTTGACCAGCCTTGAAGTATATTTATTTTTGATGTAAATAGAGACACCTCCACCATTAGTCCCTGCCTCTGAAGTAGCTGGTCTAAATGTGTGGGAAGCATTATAACCTTGCATTGTTGGTGTGCTGTCCACGGCTTTAAACCATGTCTCAGAGACTGCACAGGCATCAACACTCTCTAGGGTAAAGAGAGCTTCCAGGGAGTGGACTTTTTTGTTTAGGCTCATAGCATTGAGCAGTAATATCTTTAGATTTTCTGGTTTTGATTTTCAATGTCAGAAATACTTTCAGTTTGGCATTGCCTAAAAAAAGGCACTATGGGAAAGACAATGTTTTAGCTAATATTCAAAACCCTAGGGGGAGAGGTGCAGACCATCCCTGGCAAAACAGCATGGTCTGTTGACCATCTCCTTCCATGCTGGCAAATATTGCACCCCTTTAAAATGATACCAGAAACTAAGCCATTTATTAAAGTCAGTCATCTTTTGTTCCTATTTTGGCATCATCCTTGGGGAAAGTAAAATCCTGCTCAATATTATGTTTTATTAAGTCTATGATGTCTCTATTCATATAGTCTAGGGAGGTACATCTCAGGTCATTTACTTTCACATGAACTATGACTGAGTCATATTGGTAATTGTGATCCAATGACCTGAGTGTATGTGTAATGTGGTGGATCCTAGCCCCTGATAAGCAAATGACTGTAACTTTCGCCTTACTCAGCCTGGTGAGAGAGACATCAGTGTGTCTCACAATGGAGTCTCCAATGACTAGAATGCTGGATTGTGTGGTGACTTGCCTTATGGGCTTAGAGGTAGAGACTCCATGAGATGTAGCTCTATGTGTTGATGTGGGTGTTGTTTTGAAAGAGTGCATTTGGGGCTTCTGAGGGTATTTCTTATGTGTACTTTATCTAGGAGGTCTTTGTGGTTTATGAAGGTTACATGTAAGTGCCTCAGTATATGTGGGTCTATATGTCTGCTGTGAATTGTGCATGATGGATGCAGCATGTGTACTGCTGACAACCTTATTGACATCAGGAATGCTATTATGTGAGAGCTTTGCCTCCAGTGATGTTGTGTAAATACATCTCTAACATACTATATCAGTTTGTTTGAGAATTAGCTGGTTGTCAGTAGACATGAGGCAATTTCTACTCTGCCTCAGGATGCCCATATCCACCAAGCTCGTAATGGAGACAGTAGAAAAGTTCATATCCATGGCAACAGGCCCTTTATATTGATTAGACTGTTGGAGTGAGAATATCAATCACTATTAGGAGTATCCGGTTTGCAACTATGTGGACAGTGCTTGTCACTGCAAACTAACTGCCCTGTGTGCAACTAGATATTGGAGAAATTTCAAATGTGCTTTAACTCATTAACCCCGAGTGCCATCTCATAGCGCCTCTGTGCATACACCCAAGCGCACTATGGGATGATAGTAATTGCAGTGTTACCCCTGAGTACCTTCTGCAAGCACAACTTACTTCCCGGTCCTATTGCAGCTCTATTCTGTGAAAACTAAGTTGAAAAAGTAACTGAACTCTGTCAATTGACTTCTCAACTTAGTTTTCACAGCAGAATAATCATATGGCTACATATAATTTTCCCAGTAAATTGGCTTAGAATGCACTGTGTTTTCTGAAGGCCGATTCTGTCTGCATTTCATGAAGCAAGTGGAGGCAGCCAATCAGAGTAGTGAAATCCAGCCACCACTTGCATAAAACCTCCACCCCCCCTGACGTGTTCCCATTGTTGTTTTATAATAAATAGAGGGGCCCAGCAGCAGATATTCCTTTCTTTAATTCCAAAATCTAAAGAATTTACTGGAACTGCTGTTGGATTCCTCTATTTCGTGTCCCTATCTGTTTGCGATAGAGACCTGTTTCCCCCATATAACAAAACGGTGAAGTATTCTGAAACTGGCATTTGTACAAGTGGGTAAGTGCCAAACTTAAAACATGTTCATTGTGCTATATGTCTTTATGTCTTATTACAGTAAGTTAGCTTTTCTGACAGCAGTCTGCATTCTATAAAATATATCACTGTTACTATTACTCTTTGGCTTACTACTTAATAAAACACGAGTCTAATCAATGTCCCTGTTTCACCATTGCAAAAGTGTTTCTACTTATTCACACACACGGTGCTAATGTCACTTTGTCCTCAAGCTTAGCTTTACACCCCTAGAATTTGGTGTGTGTGCACATCCGTTGATAAGTGATCTGTACTAGAAATAATCCTAACTATATTGTGTCTAGCGTCCTGAAAAAAAAAAAAAACATATGCAGTACAAGTGTTCCTCTTTCTGGCTACATGCTGTGATATTTTTATGCCCAGTCCTATTAGTTTTATTACTCTGAGTTTGCGATCTCTCTATAGGCTGTTCTTTTGCTTAGTTGTTGAATACATTCAGTATGCAGAATAAGACAATGTAACATCACTCAAATCACTCAAATCAAATCAATGTGTGATTTGCACTCGGTGAATCACCTTGCCCAAGGTTCACACCACAAACGAACGTCTCTTCAAATTCATAGCCAGGAATAACTGACCTCGCTCAATAGTGACGAAAACAGATAAGCAAAAGAGAGAGCAACTAAGCTAGCTGTTTACAAACTATGTGCATTTACCTTGGCAGAAGTTTGTTTAAATACCTTTATTAAATTAGCACTTAAGACATACTGTATCTCTAATATTGGGCCTGATAAGAGTATACTACTGCACGTTAACAATAGGCTGAATATCACACGCCATCAGCAGAATGATGGTAAATGTACCATGCATTTGGAGTGTTATTAGAAGATGTTTGTGATAAAGGAAGTGTTGAAAAGAAAAAGGAAATGTCCATGTAGAATTGTTTGATACCCCAAAAGCCACAGAGGTTACAATGAGGTCTATGCTCATTTTAGAATTGTAAAAACTCTAGGTCAGTTAGTATTGCAGCTGTGCCTAACAAAACAAAAAGCAGCACTGAAGAAATGTCTTGGATCGATGGAACCTTTTTCGAGTTGTCAGCACCTGTTAGCTGTTTCTCAGCTTGTATCTACTAGCTGCTGCTCTCAGAATATGAAGTGTATGAGGTGTATTCAATAAACTACAGTTTTTTAATCATGCTCTTTGAAAGTAAAAATACGTGTTAGGAATGGATAGTCCTTTCTCAGTACTGATGCTAGATAATGTATTTGTAGCTACTATTGGGTTTTTCTTCCTCTACCTGAACTTCATTAAAATGTTAAATTTGTATGAGAAGTGGTAGAAGTAAATGGAATAGCTTGGACTAAGTATCAGTTTTGTAGTGAGAGTATTTTTGTTGATGGCTTGCATTCCCTGTGGAAATTTTAGGAGGCAAAATCATCCTTTGCTAGATCATTAATTTTGGTGTCTGAATGTATTACATATATTACTGAAAGTATGTTCAGAGACTTGGAAATATAATCAGGTTTTGTGTTACTATAGTGGAAAATAGCTACTGATGCTTGTGGAGGGTGGTAATGGTTGTAGACATGTTGCTTTGCATGTTTTCTCTCCTGTTTATTCAATATAGTGCTGTATGAATTATAAGCTGAAATGCTGAATTTGAGCTCTGACTTTGTATTTCAAACAAGGTGCATACTAAGGGTCTGAGGTAGAACTGGAGGGATCCGAGAGTTAGTGCATGAACTATGAAGAAAAGCAAAAGCCAAATCTGTCCTTGTTTCTCACATATCAGGTGTGTGCATCATTTTTCTATCAGCTGTCTGGTGACTGGGTAAGTTAATGCCTCAAATATGAGTAGATTAAATGGGATCCGTATACATATGTACCATATTTGTATTATGACCATTTTAAGTTTAACAATTTTATTTTCAAGGTAATGAAATCTCCAGAAAAATGCAAATTAATTTCCTTGTGTAATACTGATGTCAAGCTAGTGAATTTGTTGCTTAGACATGATAATTTAGGAACAGACATTTGAGTTTATCATTATGTCACAACCTTTCTGCTACCACAAGGTTTTTACTCTTGGTGTTGGTGCATGTACAACCTAGGTAAAAAGTGCTTTGTAGACCGTAAAGAGCATGGTAGCATAACAGACAGTACATCTGGTTTACCAGCAATCAGTAAGAATATGCTCATAGCTAAGTTTATTCTATGTGATATTTCTGAGTCTGAATGAAAGTGCTTCATCTGCGTATTGGATGAAGGTTGGTTTGTAGAGCTACACAGCAGAACCAAAAAGCTATCCTATCTGACTCTGATGAATGCCTGTTTGCTGTCTAGACAGATGAACAATATGATATATAAATAAATATACAAGGGTATGCTAAATAAATAGAAAACTAAATATACAAGGGTATGATAAAAAAATACTATTTGCAGACACAACATTGAGATAAAATGATTTACTACTTTTGTAGTAATTCTAAATGGATGAACCACATAATTTAGATATTTCTGACTGTCTTATTTCTGTTTCTAACCTGCTCGGACCAACCATATATTTTGGGCATTATTCATGGCTCTGTCAGTCATGTGTAGAATTTAGGTGGGAGGAAGGGTGCAGTAACATATAACAGTTATAATGTTTTCAGTGAATTCCTCTGGTTGTCTAACAGATGATAATGACTCCATGTTACATAACACCAGCACCAGAAATATAATGAATGCCTAATCAACAGGTTTTATGCAGGAATTATCACCTTTGTCTGAACATGCAGAACCTTGCAGTAAATGCAGGTCATTGTCACATTTTAACAATAACTGCAGCTATAGTATAACAGTCAGTCATTCTCACTTGTCAGGTAAAACTCTCAGCAGCTGACATTGTTATTCACATAAGTAGAAGTCATCACATTGATGAATGCACAGGCAAATCTGGATTTCTGTCTGTGTGGAGTCATTTTCAATCCCCCCCACCCCCACCAGTTTCTTTCTGTCATTTTTATAATTTGTTGTATTTTGAGATACACACTATGTACTCATTGTGGTTACATGGCTTTTTTTATTGTATGACCTACTTAGGTTTCTCTTTGTTCGTTGCTGCCACTCTGTTGGTCCATATGGTATATATTCTGAGCCCTGAGTCTTCTTGGGTGTCAGCATGTCTGGAAGATGAGGTAGATAGCATAGTCTGGACAATTTTAGCCCTGTTGAAAATGATGCCCTGCTACAAGCACTAAGAACATGGCTGGCACCTTTCTTACTAACTAATATTAACATAACCATGTATGTCAGATACTGATCCATCATCTAGCCTTCATGGAAGGACAGAACTGCACATTACAGCAGTGAAATAAGTATGTTACCAGCATGCTATGCTGTACCAAAGCTAAATCACATTTAAAAAAACTGAATGTAGGTCATGGGTGCCGAGGGACATAGGTTCTAGGATTATCCCTGAAGGGAAGGGCACTGAAATCAGGGGTAGATCCCCATTCAAATGTCCACTGGATGTGAGTCGAAGTAGCACCTTGTCAAGCAAGGATCTGACTGTGCCACAGCATGGAATGTCTGTGAGTACTCCTCACAGGAGTGCATGCAAACCACTGGGTACTGAAACTGGTCATAGCGCACCCTCTGTTAACCATACCAGAGTTTCCATTCCAAAGTGTGCAAGGCTACCCAAAAAAGCCTGGGTCAGTCTTAGTCTTTTCATGTGTTGTCTTGGTTTAGCTCTAAACTCAGTCTCCCTCCCTCCTGGTGTAGTAAATGTATGTAAGTCAGGGCATGAGGCTTTACACTATCTCCCTCCATTGACTCCTTATGGCCATTGCCGAATAGACACATGTAAATGGAAAAGGCAGAGGTAAGGCAGACTGTTGGCATTTCATGCAATCGGGAGTCATTGCTGCTACCAGCAGTCTGAGTGGATAGCCAGTGGGTAGGAATGGGACACTTCAGATGCCCACGAGCTGAAGCCCAATGCCTGTTCTCAGCATATTACTGGAGTGGCAGTCCTAACCCTGCTTTTTCTCTTTACATGTGCCCTTTCTGTGCCCCCTTGTCAGTCATTGTGTCATTTGGTGTTTTTAAGGCTGGTATGTATGTACCACTGCATTGTCATCACCATTTATGTACCTTATCAAAAGAATAATGCCCCTGTGGGTAGGAGTTAAGATTTGGATGGGCTAACTAGGTAATACACATGATATACATATATATGTAGTCTTCCTATACATCTATCAAACATCCGTAGTAACCAGTTTGCATTTCTTTCCTGTGCAGGTTTGTCCACCTTCTGACACTGACATGGCTTCGCGAGCAGGAGAACAACAAGGCAGAGTGTGGGTATGTGGCCATTCCTATATTCACTGGGCTGCCAGCCATGCCACTGTAACTGAAAACCACTACAACTTGAGGTTCCCCACATACAGTGTGAAGGTATACTGGATTGCAAGAAGAGGTATGCATTGGAACAGAGTACTGCAATTGTTGGAAGAGAAGTGTTCCATCTACCCTGAGCCCGACATTCTTCTGCTGTACATTGGAGGGAATGATGTAATCAGTCAACCAATCAGAAGGCTGCGGTTTCAAATCAGAGCAATTTTTGATCACCTGTAGTCATGGTGGTCATGTTGTCATTTTGTGTGGTCTGACATAATTCCTCACCAGATATGGAAAACAGCAAACAGTCAATGGGCAGCGCACAAGGCCAGACATTTACAGAATAGGTTCATGCGTGGCTTGATGCACAGGGTCGGTGGATCTACAATCTGCCATGACAGCATTACTGCAGAAGATGTTCATCTGTTCAGAAGGGATAGCATTCACCTAACTGAGGAGGGCATTGCATTGTTCTTGACTGACCTCCACAATAGCATGAGGAGAGCTATGCAGGATTGGTAACATGCAGCTTGTGAGAAGAATGCAAAAGACCCATGACCAAGTAGGACCAGTATGGTAAGTAAAACTCTATTATGAATTGTGTTGTATAAATTCTGATATTTTTCTGAGTTTGGCAAATAAATGTGCAAAAGGAGCTGGTGAAGATGCTGAGAAAGAACAACTGTTTCAGGAGAGTGCTACCACATACAATCAAATATGTCAGTGACCATTCTGCAATACTTCCTTTTTTATTCTTCTTTTATCAGGCATGTGTAGAGGTTAGATGACATGAAGTGCTTAGTGATGCAGAACTTGATCCCTTAAGTCCACTGCTGAATGGACACATATAAAGAGAAAAGGCATAGGTAAGGCAGACTGCTGACACTGAAGGAAGTTGTGAGACTGTAGTGGTATCAGCTGTCTGAGTGGGTAGCCAGCACAGATATTGGACAGATCAGATGGCCTTGCATGCCACTGAAGTCCCATGCCTGTTCTTGGTTCATTAGTGAAGTGGCAGTCCTTACCTTGCTTTTTCTCTTCACATGTACCCATTCAGCAGTAAGTTGGCTATACCAAGAATATGTATGTTTACAATGATATGTATCTACACGGTAAAACAACTGGGTCCGAATGCTGTACACATGTACAGATAACAGTTTGTTTAGGACTCAGGTTATGGAAATTGTTTTTTTTCATATTTTGGTAAATAACTTTATTAGATAGCATGTAATTGTGCCAAGTCATACCTCATTTTGAAGACAGCATTAGTCCTTACAACATAATAAAAAAACTGTCTGTATGCTGTACACATGTACAGATATCAGTTTTTAGGAGTTGGGTTATGAAAATTATGATATTTTTTCATATTTTAGTGAATGACTTAGCTAAGTTAAGATGTCAACATGCTAAGTAGTAACTCATTTTGAAGACAGTAGTAGTCATTACAACATGGTAAAATAAATGTGACCTTACACTGTACACATGTAGATATATCACAGTTTGTTTAGGGCTTACATTATGGAAATTATGATTTTTTTCATATTTTGGGTAAATAACCGTGCAAGGGAGCATGTCACTGTGCTAAATAATACCTCATTTTGAAGACAGTAGCAATAGTTCCAACATGGTAAAAGAACTGTGTCTGTATGTTGTACACATGTTGTTGTCTTTTGGCTTTTCCTGGTTAGGGGTCACCACAGCGGAACTCTAATGCTAATTATTGGCAGTGGATTTTCACAAACGCTGAGGTGGAAGCTCGGCATTCAACCTTCAACAAAGGTACACCCATTTACGCATATCTTTTGAACACCCACCCAACTGCAGGGAGGACATGCAGACTCCACACAGAAGGCACTCCCCGCAATCCAGCCGAGAATTGAACGGGAGAACCTCTTGCTGTGAGGCAACAACACATATGTTGTATACATGTACAGATAGCAAATTTGTTTAGGACTTAGGTTATGGAAATTATGTTTTTTTTTTCATAATTTGGTAAATAACTTTGCAAGGGAGCATATCACTGTGCTAAGTAATACCTCATTTTGATGACAGTATTAATAGTTCCAACATGGTAAAAGAACTGTGTCGGTATGTCATACACACATGGATATCAAAGTTTGTTTAGGACTTAGGTTATGGAAATTATGATTTTTTTTCATATTTTGGTAAATATCTTTGCAAGGGAACATGTCAGTGTGCAAAGTAATATCTCATTTTTAAGACAGTACTAATAGTTATAACATGGTAAAAGAACTCTGTCTGTATGCTGTACACATGTACAGATATCAAAGTTTGTTTAGGACTTAGGTTATGGAAATTATGATATTTTTCATATTTTGGTAAATAACTTTGCAAGGGAAAATGTCAGTGTAAGTAATACCTCATTTTGAAGACAAGTGTTACTCCTTAAATGCTTGAATCCTAGTTATTATTTCATCACCTTGGACGTTCGGTCCTTATTTACCATTATACCCAATAATTTGGGTATACAGTTGTGCAGACTTATTTACACAGGCACAGTGAATATGGACATGAACATATAGACTTGATATGCTCTCTTTGGAAGTTGTACTAGAGAACAATGCTTTCACATTCAATGAACGCGTTTATATCCAATGTGATGGCATAGCTATGGGCACTTCGTGTGCCAATAGCTATGCCAACATGTTCATGGCACTGTGGGAGGAAGATACACTATTTAGAATGTACTCATATTTTGAACATGTTCAATTTTATCGATGTTTTGTCAATGATCTCTTTTTAATTTGGGCAGGTATAGTGGTAAAATTAGAAAGATTCCTAGAGGAATTAAATGGAATGTTTGTATACCTGAAATTCACCATGAGTTACTCCCAAGTTAAAAATGAATATCTAGATATATATGTGGAGAGACTGGGGAATGGCTTTATTAATACAGGGTTTATAGGAAACAATGCTATAGGAACACACTGTTGTTTAGGAATAGCATGCATCCCCAGCATATATTCAGAAACATTATAAAGGGACAAGGGATGAGAACATCCAGATTAAATGCTATGGATGAAAGATTCCAAAAAATAATTGGTTAAACTTGGAGAAAGATTAATGGAGAGAGGTTATAGCTTGTCAGAAATAGAGAGGAATCTTGTGGAACTCAATAGTCTCAGGATAGATAGAGCTAGACCCTATTATTCATCCAATGTTAATAATGTACAACAGGCGATGGACACACAGATGCCTACCCCAATTAAGGTACCTTTGCACTTTACTATGGACACTAGGTCCATTACTGATATTATAAATAAGAACTGGAGAGTATTGATAACAGACACAGATGTCAGAGAGGTTGTTGGGGAACATCTTAAATTCCTTTTCAAGAATAAATGTAACCTGAAAAGGCTTTTGTGCCACCCAAAAAATAACAGCAGATATGTTGAAGGAACATTGGGTACACACCCATGTGGTAATTATAATTTCTTCCACTATATGGATGCATCTGCAATTTTTGTACAGCAAGATAAAGGTCAATATTTCTCATTTAACATCTGTGCGAACTGTAGAACACCACATGTTGTGTACCTTGCTCGGTGCACGGCATGTGGATTGTTCTATGTTGAGAAAACAGACAGTGTCCTTAGAGACAGGGTGAGCGAACATATATAATATAAGGATTAAGCTCCCCATGAACCCCTTATCTAAGCATGTCATGATGTCAGGGGAAGATCACCAATTTGTATTTATGGTAATAGAGTTATACCTACCATATGTGAAGGTGACATTAGAAATCTAACTGAAAGTAAAGAAGTGAAATGGATTACCAGACTTAAGGCAGATAGAGGGAAGGGATTAAATAAGGGGGCATCCATCAAGCCCACAATGAAATCTAGGAAACTATCAGTTAAGTAGCAAGTGGGTTATGCCTGCACAAGATGTTGCCAAGTAATAATAATAATATATGTATATAAGGGAACAGTTTAAATGGAGATTCTGAAAAAGTTTATTTAATATAGATGTATGTGTATATATATATATATATATAAATATATATATTTTTTTTTTTTTTTTTTTTTTAGATATGATATATCGTTGGAAATTCATATGGAATACATGTTTTATATATTTTCTATATGTGACTACATGCTGCTAGAAAGATGCATAGGAATTTATATGATGTTCCAGTATGTTTAGGTAGAATTGCATGTTTATACCTTTTAAATCTGGGTAAATGTGAATATCACTTTAAATGAATTCAATTAAGTTATTTACACTTTGATTGGATGATGAATAATACTTAAATGGAATGTTAGTTGAAGGATTTTTTTGGTCTGAATAGGCTCTTATGTGAAAGCGCTTACCTCCTTTATTAAAGCTTTTATTTTTATTATATGTTTTATGGTTATACTTTCATTTGAACTGCCTGGCTCGTTTATTGCCGCACTTTTTTGCTTTTATTGGAATATTCACATTATTTGCTGGCAATACTACATTTGTTCTTCGAGGTGTGGCCTTTTGCTAGATATCAAAGTTTGTTTAGGACTTAGGTTATGGAAATTATTATATTTTTCATATTTTGGTAAATAGCTTTGCAAGGGAACATGTCAGTGTACTAAGTAATACCTGATTTTGAAGACAGTGTTACTCCTTACAACATGGTAAAAGAAATGTGTCTGTGTACTGTACACGTGTACAGATATCACAGTTTGTTTAGTCTTGTAGAATTATGAAAATTATACATTTCCAATACTTCTCATTATAATGCCCATATTTTTGCAAGGGAGCATAGTGATGACACAAATGATGCATCATTTTGAAGCTGACATTGAGCCACACAACGTGTACCTAATATGTAGCCTCTGTTACAGATTATGAGATATTATGCTTTGTTTATTTATCAATTATGAAAAATATTATATTAATCATAGTTCTGTGAATATCTCTGTGAAGGAGGGAGCATCACACAGTAATGGTTAAGGTATAATTTTAAAGCTGACATTCATACAAATAAATTAACTACAAATTGTGTGGGTCTACATGGTACATTGGCCAAGATATTATGCTTTGCTTTTCCAAAATGGTAAAAAATATGCACAATATCAGCATTGCTTGCCAAATATTTAATAATGACTTTGATACACACTCTCAACATTTACACTGTTGCAAAGGTCATTGTCTGCTGAATAACTTTCGTATTTGTATTTTTAGTCTAGCTCTTATAGTAAATAAGGTATGAACGTTTATTTTCTGTATGGTATTACAAATGGATTTTCTGAAAATGAGCTCAGGCTGCACTGTTCCTATGGTAGAAGTAAGCAGGCAGCATTTTCTGAGCTGCTCTGGAGGGAATGAGTTAACAGGAAAAATGTCACTCAAGGTGTCTGAGTCTGTACTGAGCACTGCCAAACACTTGAGGGAAACTAATACGTAGACCCTGAAAATTTAAGGATGAAGTATTTAGGCAGATATTCTGAAGTTAGAAACAAATTAAGCAGTTCTTACTGAAAACAATGAATTAGCTTTTAAAAAATTATGAAAAGAGAGGAGTTGTATGGATGGCTACTGCCTGGTTACTACTAATGCTGGCCTCACCACATCTTCACTCTGTTGGGATACAATGCTCCTTTGCCTCTTCTCTCACCAGAAGCAAAATTTTAGCACCAATTCCAAGAAGAGAAGCAGGCCACAGCCTGTTTGGTGATCCACGGTCTTGTCCCAAATGATGCAAGGATCTGTATGCTTGTAGCCCTTTTCTGGTAGATGCTTTGAATAGAAACCAGACCAATCAGGTATGTTAAGCACAGACACTCACTCTCCAATCAGAAACAGTCAGGAATCAATGCACTCTGCTCCTACTCTCACCAGGATCAGAATATAAGCACAAATTCCAAGTTGTCACCTATAAAGCAGTTATTAGGCTTTGTTGTGATCAGCAGTCTCCAGGAAATAATGACACTGTACTACTTCTCTAACCAGGAAAAAACAGAAGCACTAATCCCGATATTGCTACTGAGAGGAAGCATGTGGGCTCTCCGATAACTGGTGGTCTTGCAATAGATGCTTAAAAGTAAGATGAAAACAATAGTTTATCCTAAACACTGCAATGTACACTAAACAGTTAGATATGAAAGTAAGTAACTTAAGTTTTAGCTATCTAAAAAGTTAAGTTTTAGTGGAGAGACACTATTTTTAAAAGAGCAAGATAAATTGAAAGGGGGTGGGCACTTTTGTATTCTGGTACTGAGAAATACAGTAGAATGGCCAATAAATTTAAATAATTGAAGGGAAGTGATTTCTCAAAATGATAATTTTGAGCTTATTAACCCCAGCCAGTAAAAGCTGAGAGGAAACTAGATGGTCAAATTAACATAAGGGGCAGGGAGCTTGAAAAAATAATGGTGTTTAAGAACACAACAATGATGTGGAAAGAAGGTGGGAAAAATTTCTGTCTGACTCACAAGAAACAGAGCTGTGGTCTCTTTTCAAGTTTTATATGCAGTTAAAAATCAGAATACAAGTAAAACACACTGTCACAGTATAAAAAACAGAAGTAAAGTAATACAAAATACAATAAATAAAAAGCAAACTAACCTTTCCCTCACACCAAATGTACCTCCCTGGACTACATGAAAAGAGACATGGAGGAGCTCTCCAATCTTGTAGCCCAGGCAGGTATGACCCTAGCCCTGAGTAGCATCCTGCCATCACACAGAATGATACCACAGTACAAGGACAAAATGATTGACTTCAACAATTGGCTAAGCTTCTGGTGTCATTCTAAGGGGATCCAGTATTTGTCTGCCTGGGATGACATGATTGACAGACCATGATGCTTTGTCAGAGATGGCCTGCACCTGTTGCCCTTGGGATTCCAGATACTGGCTAAGGCTCTTGCCACCCCTATATTTCCTTTCTTAGGCAAGGTTCAAATGACAAATTCACCACAGTAACAGGTACAAGCAAGCAAAATCTGATGGTAATGCTACTCAATGCTAGAAGTCTAAACCTCAAAATGCACTCACTCGAGGCACTCCTTAAAATGGAGAACATCGACATCTGTGCAGTGACAGAGACCTGGTTCAAAGCTCCAGAGAGCACCCCTGCATTACCAGGCTATAATTCATACCACATCTTTTGGCCACCTAACCCGGAACGAAGCACTAGAGGTGGAGGCGTGTCCATATTCATTAAGGATATCCACACCTCCAGGCTAGTTGCACAGCATAATGCATCTGAGATTATCCAAGTGCAACTAACTCTGGGCAAGACCTCAATCCAAAATGTAGCTTGCTACAGACCCCAGACCATGCCCCAGGATTCCCACTCCTCATTTCTTGATACACTGGAAAGTATTAGGGTACAACCCAACACTCTAATAATGAGCGATTTCAACTACCCCACCATTAACTGGGAAAATTACTCATGTAAGAGCTCTTTTGCTCAATGTTTTCTGGAATTCATAAATTCCAATGCCTTGGATCAACTTATTCACACCCCCACCAGGGGCAGCAATATCCTAGACCTGGTCATTACTAACATGGGCAATGGTGTTCCACACCAGAGGTCAGTTCCTTGTTAGTCAGATCCAACCACAAGCTAATCACTCTAGACATCTACATCCTGCCCCCACCCCCCAATTAGGGAAACCACCGTGAAAAACTTCTCCAAAGCCAAATTCACACTTCTTAAGACAGAAGTGGCAAACTTCATGACACCCATGCAGATGGACAATAGAGGTATGACTGCTGAATCCTACACAAATGCACTTTATAAGCACTTACATGTGTGCATGGATCATGCTATCCCTAATAGAACCAATATGTTATCCTCCAAAAATGGAAGCCAATCCGGTGGTCCTCTGCCATAAACAAACTCTACAGCAGAAGAAAGAAACTGTTTCAAAAAACAGTAAAATCCCATGACTGGAGGAACTCCCTGGTCAACCTCAGTAAGAAGCTGAGATCCCTCATAAAATCCTCCAAAGCTAGTTACAAAAACAAAATTGCCACTGACTCTAAAAACAACCACAAAGCATTCTATAGCTATGTCAAGAATCTCAATAGCAACAATCAGATCTGCTCTGAGTTACAGCACAATGGCACTAAATATACAGAACCAACTGATATTGCCAACATCCTAGCAGATAGGTTACTTTACCCCCCTCTCACCCCCTAGAGGGCCCATCTCTATACCGGAAGAATGCAAAGTTCCTGTAATCACGGCTGCACAGGTAAAAAAACACACTCTCCTAAGCCAAGAACACAGCATCCATGGAACCTGACAATATCCCAGGCTGTGTTCTACATGAACTACAGAATGAACTGGCACCCTACCTAAGTACCATGTTCAATCAGAGCCTCACCTCAGGCTTTGTGCCCACTGAATGGTGCACCATGACGGTTATCCCACTCCACAAAAGGGGAGCCATGATGGACCCCGGGAACTACCACCCCATTAGCCTGACGAGCCTGGTCTGCAAGGCCATGGAACGTATCATCATGGAACTCATAAACAAAGACACTGGTAATCTCCAAACTCTGGACCCTACCCAATTCGGGTTTGTAAAAAGCAGATCATGTCTCCTAAACCTGATTGACTTCTTTGAAGCAGTCACCAAAGCCATAGATGAGGGTAAAGTGGTTCACACAGCTTATCTAGATCTCGCCAAGGCTTTCAACACCATCCCCCACTCTGGAATTATAGATAAGCTCACTAAACTAGGGATAAATCCCTATGTCACAAGATGTGTTGCCAACTGGCTCACAGACAGAACCCACACTGTGAAAGTAGCAGGCTCCAAATCCAACTTCAGACCAGTGACAAGTGGAGTACCACAGGGTTTAGTCCTGGGTCTTCTCCTGTTTGGTATCTGCTTCTCTGAAGTACAGGCTAACACAGAAGGTCTTTGACTAACAGAGTTTGCAGATGACTGCAAACTAGGAGCCATTATCAAAACTCCTAATGATGTGGACATACTACAAAAGGGCCTCACTGATACAGATGCCTGGTGTCAAAGCCATGGCCTGAAGCTCAATGCCAAAAAGTGTATTGTCATCCCCTTTGGTTAAAAACTCTGTACCCATGAACTACCACATAAGTGGTAGTCTACATAACGCTGAAAGTGTGATAAGTGACCTTGGGACACAGGTGGACTACTAGTCTCTCCTTTGATAATCACATTGCCACAGTGGTTAGGAAATCCTTCTACATGGCTCACCTCATCACAAAATGTTTCTCATCCAGAAAAAAAAAGGTCATTGTTCCCCTCTACTCATCAGTCATTAGACCCATTATAGAGTACAATGCCCCTTTTGCTATGTACCTCACAAGACATCTACAACAACTGGAAAGGCCACAGAAATACCTCACAAAGAGGATTACTGGCCACAAACAGATGCCCTACGCAGACCGTCTCAAAAAACTCCAGCTTTACTCCATTGCATATAACCTACTCAGAGGCGATCTCTGCCTAACATGCAAAGTTATGTCAAACCCAGAGCTGTTGGACATGCTCCACTTAAAGAAATCCCAATCCCTCTGAGCTACATGTTCTAGGGACATAAACCTTGTCACCACAATAAACAGAACATGCTGGAGGGATAGATTCCTGTCCCAAAGACTTCCCATATTCTGGATCAGACTACCTATGTCAAACAGAGCTCCTCATTAGTACTCTTCAAGAAAAATCTTATGACTGGATGGGAAATAAGAAATTCACCCCAGGGATCACTTCTGTGGCTTTGCTCAACAGGGGCAAAGGAAAATAATTTTCTTCGGTGGCGAAAGTCAGGGTACCTTTTTGGCTAGGCTTATATAGGCCCTAGGGCTAATAGCCTAGTACCTACCTATGAACCTATGAACCAAACTGTTGCATAGTCTGAGAAAGCCTTTCCATTAAAGCTCTGAGATGTTTTATTTTACCCTTTAAATGGAAGGTTTAGTTCCTAGCTCCACCCCTCAGTTCAAAGATTATTAACCTTAACTGACCTGTTCTAACTTATGTGTGACACCTTAATTTACCTGTTCTAATTTCTGTTTGACTCACAAGAGACAGAGCTGTGGTCTCTTTTCAAGTGGGATATTCTAGAGGCATATAATATAGGTAAGAAGACAATACAAGTAATTAAGTCAGCATATGAAAGAAATAATTTAAAAATAAATGTTAATGTATGGTTAAGTGAAGAAATTAAGATAGAATGTGGAATAATACAGTGATGTCCAGCAAGCAGTATTTTTTCTTTAGTTATGAATATAATCATGAATAAGATCAATAAAATTGCAAATGTGGCATGGTACAAAATAACCGATGAAATACAATTACCAATAATGTATACATATGCAGATGACATACCCTGAGATTCTCAAAAGCTTGCACGGCATGCATTATTAGTGTAAGAGGGAAATTTTGCCAATATGGCAACCGAGCGATCCACGTATGTGCTTGTTTAACGTGCAGGAGTGCTCTAGCACTAGTGCTGCACGATCCCAGCCCTGTATGCAAATTACCCCATTTGCAGGGGAAAAACATGCAAATAAGGTAAATCTGCCATCTAGGAAGCAGGAATCAGGGCGTGCAGGACTAGCGTAATAAATGTACTCGGTTAGTAACTGAGTACGGTACTGCAAAATCCAAAACGGAGCTATGACAGCTCAAAATAAAGGCTGCATATCATTGAGGAAGCATGCCAATTGCTCAAGTATAAGGCCACTGGCATTGCAAACAATACAAAAAATAAAAAAAAATCAACCATTATTTTATTTTAAGCTGATCTCGGCTGTTTATGCATAGGGCAGCAATGCGCAAATGGGATCGGGGGGAAAATAATAAAATAAATCTAAAATAAGCATTCTAACCAAAATCAGTATTCTGCCATGGAAGTCAATGGCAGGCAGAAGACAACCTGGCCAGTGAATAGTGGTTGCTAAAGGGGGAGGCTCAGTGTGAGACATGTAACTATGCATTAGCAAGCAATTCTATGCAAATGAGGGCAAGGATAGTTAATCCCAGTTTTCCCCAGCATGTGAAGCAGGTCCCAACAGTGTAAGAGTATGAATAGCTGAGTGCAAGACTAGGAGGTAGGTGACATCATGGGGTGGGTGTGTCAGGCATACTGTAAGCGGATTGGAACCCTGTGGCTTGGGTTTGCACCTAGAGTAGTACAGCTAAGCTAGGGGGTGTGTCTAAACCTGCCTAGCACTCTTTACAATGTACAAGCGGGTGTGCGTGCCGTGCACCAGGTTTTACAGGAAGAAAAAAGAAGTTAAACCAAGAAATAGCAGCAGTGTGCAGATATAAGCACTCTGTGCGGCACACACACGGGCTTAAACAGGAAGGCAATGGGAAGGGAAAACAGCAGTAGGAAGGTATTCAAGGAGAACTAGCTTAGCTGGCAGGTGAAATGTATCAGAATCAGCCAATTACACAGGCAGCAGACCAGCCCAGCCCAGAACACTACTATAAACTAAGCAAACAACTTCCCCTCTGTTTTTTCCCACACTCTACACCACCGGTGTATACAAGCAGAGAAATTTTAAGAAACAAACCTACAAAATGAGAAGGGCTGCAGCAGGCAACATAGATCAACATGTGCAAGAAGCCGAGGGTGGGGAGGATGTGAATGCTGTCGAACAACCCACAGTGAGGAGACAGAGAAGAGAGTACAGACCCAGGGTAACCCACCAGGGGCTACATGAGCTGGAGGTAGTGGAGCACTATAGGGTGGACAGAGACCTCCTACAGAAAATTGTTGAGCTGTGCCGGCCATACCTGACACACCAAGCTGACTGAGGGAAACCCATCCCAGTCGACACCAAGGTATGTGTAGGCCTAGGTATACTAGCCACGAGTACATCCCAAAGCACAACTGGGGATATCATGAGAATCTCACAGGCATCAGCATCCAGAGTATTCCACCAGTTACTGGATGCCATGTCAGCACATGCCAGTGAGTATGTATATTTCCTCAACACCCATGAGGTGTTGACCAGTAATATGCATCTCTTCCACCAAATAGCAGAATACCCTGGGGTAGTGGGTGCTATAGACTGCACGCACATATGCATCAAAGTACCACCCGGTGTGCAGGGTAGGGCCTACATCAATCACAGGGGCATCCCCTTCATCAACTGCCAGGTTATTTGTCATGCCCAGGGCATTATAATGAATGTGTATGCTGGCTGCCTTGGAAGCTATGACAATTCCCACATATGACATCTGACACAGCTGTACCAGAGATTTGCCAATGTGGACATCCCCTATGGTCACCTAGTGGGGGATGCTGGATACCCACTGGAGCCATGGCCGATGACACCCATCAAAAATGCACACACACCTGAACAACAACGCCATAATGAGGCACACACACAGGCCAGACATATAAAAGAGCTTGTGTTTGGGATGCTCAGGTCATGGTTCTAGTGTCTGGACACATCTGATGGAGCCTTGCAGTATTCACCAGCTACATGTACCCAAATTGTTATGGTATATGCTATGCTACACAATATGATCCTGCGGAAACAGCTGCAGCAGGAACAGCATGGGGAGGGCCACACAGCTGCCCACCAATGCCAAGGCCTGCGCAGGCACAGAGCAATCCAGAGGAGGAACAGCCTGAGCCTGCCCCAGTAGGCAGAAGGAGGCATGCCCACTAAGCCCTGGCCTTGGCAAAGAGGCAATGCATAGCACATGCACTGACACAGTAGGGACCCAGGGAATATCACCTCTCTCTGATTCGCACATACAGTAAAAGGGATGCCAAATATGACACTACCTGTGGTCTGCCATGTATAGGGAGTGTACTATGTGCATCCAACATAGGCAGCCCTCCAGCACCATCCACAGGCTGGCACACCCTCAAGGTAAGTCAATAAACTTACCAATTGCCAAATGGAGTAGAATGTGTTGTTACCCATAGCCATGGTATGGATGTGAGCATGCAAGGGAATTATGTTGCTGAATGTTATGGCAGCAGACAGTAGACACCCATAGTGGCACCATGACATATGCAACACATACTGGAGTCACCATAGTAGCCAGTACTACACATAGTGATAAAACCCACTGCATGAAACATGCTGTGCGACATATGTGTCCATATGACCCACACATGCCAGTCAGGGTAGTTCACATACCCAACAACTGTCTCAGCCAGCAGGACAGGTATAGACAAACCCAGTAAAAGCCTGTGGCATGGCCCCAGAATGATGGCTATGTTTAACCCCCCCCCAGGCCTACACGGACAGACCACAGCATGGCAGGCAGTGGGATGTTAGTTCTGAAGGGTAGGAAGACAGACAATAATGTGTAGAGCAACCAAAGCCATGATCTGTAGTACACTAGTATGCCTCTAGTCAGCATGATAGTTAGTGATACAGAATGAAATAGAGTACCTGACATACCAGTATGGTCATAGCGAATGTGTACATGTTTCACATGTACCCCCCACATCCTATATAGTAATGTAATAACAGTCAGGTGTGCCCCCAACCCTGTGTAGAAATGTAGAAATAGTCAGGTGTGCCCCCCATCCTACATAGTAATGTAATAACTGTCAGGTGTGCCCACCCCTCACCCTGTGTAGAAATGTAGAAAGAGTCAGGTGTGCCCCCCCCCCCTGCTATGCAGAAATGTAGTAGCAGTCAAAGACAAATGATCGATGGATACCCTGCAGAGACAGCATGCTACCTGTTGGTGTACAACACAAAGGTCAGCAATGCAGCACAAACTACATGGACACGATCCACACATTCAATACAGATGGCCATACTGGGCATGCTCACACACTTAGAGGAATGAAGGCAATGTCAGTCTACAACATACTGAAAGGTCATACTGGGCATGCTCACACACTGAAAGACATGAAGGCCATGACTGAAAACACCAGTGGACCAGACATATCTGGCAGTTGCAGTTGTTAGTGCAGACAGTCGTCAGTATGCACCACTCATGCCTTGCACACACAGTGGATAGGAATGCAGACATATATGTCAGGACAACACACTATAATAAGCCAAAGGTAGATGTACATAGATGTGTGAAAGAGGGTCACTGTGACAAGAAAACATCCAGGCCTGTCACACCCAGCACACAGCCAAAGGGCCCCAAACACATGAGGTGCAGATGTCACTCACTGCAGAAATTAGCAACCAGTATCTGTCAGCATTACAGACTATGTAGTGCACTTGCCAGCTGTGCAACATGACTGTACAAGGAAGTAGTTGTCTAGCAGCTGTATACATGTACCTGTGACATATGATGCCGTGTGTACCCGCATGTGGCGTGTCAACCCATACATGGCCCATGCACATACCACCCTCCCCATAGCCCTACTATGACAAGCCTGCTGAGGTAATCCAATGTGAAATACACCTTTGGGAGAGTTGTAGCCCAGTAATCTCTGTGGTGCATCCCATAACTGTGTACTGCTGTAGTGTGACAAGCTAGTTAGATAGGAATTCTAACCCCAGACATAGCAACTGTGTGTGTGCGTTTGTGTGTGTGTCTGTCTCTGAGTGTGTAGAGAGTGATTCTTTTTAGGGTACTTGCACTCCTCACAATTTATATACTCAACTTTGGCAAGGCTGCTGATGTCACCCACCTAGAAATGCACCTCTGGGAAGGCTGTTGCCAAGTAATCTCTGTAACATGTCCTGTAACTGCGTAGATAGGTGCTCTAACTCCAGATTTGGCAACTGTGTGTGTGAGTGTTTGTGTGCGTGTCAGTCTGTCTCTGATTGTGTAGAAAGGCATGCTTTTTAGGGTACTCACACTCCTTACAATTCATATACTCAACTTTGCCGAGGCTGCTGACGTCACCCACCTAGAAATATACCTCTGGTAAGGTTGTTGCAAGTAATCTCCATAGCGCGTCCTGTAACTGTGTACTGCTGTAGTGTGATAAAATAGTTAGGTAGGTGTTCTAACCCCAGGTTTTGCAACTGTGTGAGAGTTTGAGTGTGCGTGTCTGTCTGTCTCTTATTGTGTAGAGATCAATGCTTTTTAGGGTACTCACATACCTTACAATTCATCTACTCAACATTGGCAAGGCTGCTGATGTCACCCACTTAAAACTACACCTCTGGGAAGGTTGTAGCCCAGTAATCTCTGTAACGCATCTGATAACTGCATACTGCTGGAGTGTGATTTAGAACTGCGGTAAGTTTCCATCTCCACCCATGGCAGTTCTGGATGTTTTGCGTGTGTTTCAATGTCTGTGTATGGAGGAATGCATCATAGGCTAGTCACTCGCAGTACATTTCAAATGCTCTACTTTGGTAATCCTGCTGATGTCATTCATTGTGAAATGCACCTTTGGGGAAGAAGTGCTCCAGTAATCCCCGTGGTGTGTCTTATAGCAGCTCCATGCTGTAGTGTGATATGCACCTCTGTCATCGGTTCTGTGCCCACACATGTCGGTGGTGGATGTTTTGTGTGCGTCTCACTGTCTGTGTAGAGAGCAATGCATTTTAGGCTAGTCACTCGCAGCACATTTCAAATGGCCTGCTTTGGCAATCCTGCTGATGTCATTTAGTGTGAACTACACCTTTGGGAAAGGAGTACTCCAGTAATATCCGTGGCATGTACTATAACTGTGTAGTGCTGTAGTGTAATAAACTAGTTAGGCAAGGGTTCTACTCCCAGATATGACATTTTGTGTGTGTGTGTATGTGTGTCTGTAACTCATATCCTGGGTGGAGGTGGATGTGTGTGTGTGTGACACCTGGGCCCATTGTGTGGTGAGTTTTCAAAATTCTTATATGGTGGCCCTAGTACATATCACAATGTCTGCTGTACAGGGATAACAGCTGTGAAATAGCCGAGAGGCTGTGGTGCATATCCATACCCATACATGTGACATCAAGGCCAGTCAATCAGTTAGCAACCCCAGTATTACCCAGAGCACACTCTCACCCATGTCTCATACACACACACACACACACACACACACACACACACACATGCCTAGGCAACAGCCAATATATGGGTAGTACACTGCATATTGGCCACTGATAGTAATGATAGAGTGATATCAGTGGGCTACAGAGGGCATGTCACCCTACCCATCTGTCCAATATGCACGTACATGCAGACAGTGCGCCTGCCTCATGTTCCCCAATGGACACCTGCACCACCTGTGGTGCCTTCACATGTGACCCACAACAGACATACCATGCTGACAACATGCCCTGTATGTGCAGATGCCACTGACACAAGGGAATGCTGTTAGCATGCTATCAATGTAGGTGCAGGGTAAACCTGTTGCCCATTACCAGTCCCTGCCACAGGTGGGCAAGACTGGCACATCTGATGATAATCTGTGTTCACAACATGGGCCAGACACTCCAGGTACATTTCCACATGTCACTGTACATGCGTGTGGGAGGTGTGCACATCCTAGACCCCGTCCATGTCATGGACTTAGGAACACATACATGGCAAGCGATGCACAGCACTGGCCACACACAATAGTCACCCAGGTGACTGGATGGGGATACAATACCCACCTGTATGGGCAAATGCAGAAACTACAGCCCTGAGCCACAATGCAGACCATTGTCATGTGGCCTGATGCCAAGGTATACCCATCGCCTACCCTTGTATAGTCTGCTGGCACAGTCGACCACCACACACCCATGCAGACATGCACCCATGCATGTCAATACTGGCACCCTGTGTGTGTTCAATCCAATGTCAGACACCTCCACTTACCCTTTGCCCATATAACCTCTGTATGACCCCTGTGGTGCATGTGATATCTGCACAGTAATGTGTTGTGGCAATCTCACTAGTGATGAGTTGTATTTCTGGCCCTGCCATGTATGTCAATGTGAGTACGTCCTTGTGAGAGTGTGGCTGTGTTGATACTTGCACCTGTTCATGTGGACAGGCAGGTGTACTACACCTACAATATAGCTGCCATATCCCTGTTGCAGATGCCACTCATCATCACATATACATTTTGAGGGCTCCTCAACATGTAACCAATGTGGCACATCCGATAACTGCTTAGAAATGTGATAACACAACATGGTCGTCAGGGGTTTGATACCCTGTGCTGGTAGGTGTGTGACACAAACATGCTTACGTTTTACTTTCCCAGCCCTCCCTGGCTTTACTTTGCCTCTGTCTGCCTCTCTTGCTCCCTCTCTGGTGGATGCGGAGACCTAAACCTGCTTTGCTTAGGCAGCAGCATGTGTATTTTAATTGATGCTCATGATCAGCTGTTGCCCACTGCATGCATTGCAGCCCTCCTCTAGTGGATTGCATGTGGAACAGCTGTGGTAACATTCCCATTGCCAGTTGCATGGAAACACACTCCAATATCTAGGAACATCATGTTGGTGTTGGGCCTTTTCATTCACTGTGAGCAGGAACTCATTCTGTTGTTTGGCAAACAGCATCTCAGATGGATTGGGCTTTACCTATAACAACATACACTGTGGAAACAGGGCAACACACAGGAGGAGGACGTGCCTAACCTGACTACAGACTGTAAGTGCTGCTATACTGCATTTGGAGTAATGTTGGTTTAACAGGGTGTGTGTGGATATGGCTCTCCTACATGTTTTAATAACTGCCATATCAGTGCTATGTTTATGAGGGAACCCCATCTGTTGGGTCATCTGCAGACTGGGCAGTGTGTGGTGCCCTTTGTTTCATGTGTTACCCACAGAGCACCTATCTGTGGAATGCAGAAGGTAGTGTGAGGATCGCAGTCTGTAGATGGTGACAGCCGTGAGAGTTACTGACTTCATATCCCTCATAGGACATATGTTGAAACAAACCTTGTTACAACAGTAAATGTATGAGGTTATCACAACAACATTTCAATATTGGCCATGTGTATGTGCCAGCAGCACAACTTTGTCTACCTTTGTACATATGTCATGCAGTAAGAGGTGCATATGTGCTGTACACCATAATTAGTGATCATTTTCACACTGAGCTAATCGAAGGAAGGACACTGAGGAAACTCTGAGCTATAATATATAACATTAAGTATCCTATTTTTTGTTTATTTTGTTCTTTATTTCTTTGTTATTTATAGCACTTTGTGTACTGTGTGTTTTTCTAGCTAGTTTCACTGTGTGTGAGGTATTAACTGGAAATTGTCCACTTTTATTAAGCATCTGTTGGGTTGTTTGCTTCTGAAAACTTGTTGCAGTTAAACTCTTTTTCTAGAGGCTCCTTTAGCTGTTTAAAACTTTCATTTAAAGGCTCACTGCTGCTTTTCAGCTGTGAGAAACATTTCTGCAGTTTGTTCTAAGTAGTGGGGATATTTGTAGCATTTCCATATTCAGGCTTGTATTTGGGCCTAGTGTTTGTGGAGGCTGTGTGTCTGAGCACATATTCAGGGACATCTAGGTTTAGCCAAAGCCATCAGGCATTTCAATGAGAGAGAATTGTTTGAGGTCATTGGCTGACTGAGGTCACCTGGACTACAGCTTAGACTAAGCACCTCATTGGTTATTTTGAGATTTCTTTCTTAAAAGCTGTCTCAGGTTTCAACCTTCTGTTACCTAAGAAGTTCAGTTGTGAAAAAACAAATTATCTGCTTTTACTGTATTTGTGTTTCTTCCTACTTTATTTTGCTTTTGCGTCATCTTAAAAGTACTCAGTTGTATTTATTACTGCTTGGTGTAACTCATTCTAAGCCTTGTAGTTTAAGCACTTGGGCTTCAGACCAGTTTTACATTAAGAAGGTTTGTGGTCTGCACTGTAGTGGCAGAACAGGTAGCTTACATTCTTCTAAGTTGGGAACTGCTGACTGAGGGCTCAGTGTCTGTTATTCTAAAAGTGTAATAATTCTGGTTTAAGCACTTGGGCTTCAGGCCAGTTATTTTACATTAAGAGGGTTCATGGTCTGCACTCTTGTGGAAGGAGAGGCTGGACTCTGCCCTTCTGAGCTGGGAATTTCTGGTTAAAGGCTTATAGTGCCTGCATATCTGAACTGCTTCTTACTGAAATTGGTACACCATGTTTGCTGTAGCATAGACTAGATCCAGGCCTGCTGAATCTAGCTTTGTTTGTATGCTTGTTGTTTGTTTGCTTGTTATTTCCCTGAAATGCTAATTCCACCTAAAACGTGACTTTTCAGTGCTTCTGTGGATACCTAGTGATATCTGCATTGCTTACTGTACTTATTTCCTTGTTTCACTTGAAAGAAAGTTACTGTTTGTCATTTTTGCATTTAAGTTACCTGTAGCACATTGCATTTAAGTTACCTGGCACTTGCTCACTAAAGCGATTATATAAGTCAGCACTAAAAAATTAAAAGCACTACACCCTCACAAACTCCCCTTGAGTACCTTGTTCCCCATTGGCCCTTTTTTTAATTATAAAGGAATTCCCAATACTATTCTAGCATGTCCAAAGGTCAGTTGTCAATCTCCTCTCCGGTCCAGCTGGTGAATCTGGGAATCTTGAGGCAATGTTACAACTGCCTCATGTACACAGACAACCCTCTCCTCCTCCCAACAAATTCCAACACATGTGAGAGATGCAACCATTTAGCCAAACTGGAGGCTAAGCTCTCTCAACTCAGTACTGGCATAACCAGTCAGGAGGAGAAGGAAACCACACTCACTACAATTCCAGTCTCACATAGACCTACCACAACAGCAAACCAAACACATAAACACACAAAAACATACTCGGAGGCTCTAAATAAAAATCTGCCTAAGCAGAGACCACCAAAGCAGACACCTAAGCAACCGCTACCCCAAAACAAAACACGTGCAACACATAGCTCACAAAGCCAGTGTGCCGAACAGTCACAACCCTTAAGGCTAAACAACACACATGATACACTTGTAATAGGTGACTCTATCATCAGGCACACTGACGTCGCGCTCACCAGGCTGAACAAGGAGAAGGTCACGGTGAGCTGCCTGTCGGGTGCTAGGATCCGCCACATAACACAATCACACAGGTCACTCCAAGGCAAGTACAAATATGACTCAGTCATTGTCCATGCTGGTGTGAATGACCTGAGACGTACCTCCCTGGACTACATGAAAAGAGACATAGAGGAGCTCTCTGAGCATGTAGCCCAGGCCGGTATGACCCTGACCTTGAGTAGCATCTTACCCTCACCAAGAATGATGCCACAATATGAAGACAAGATGATCAATTTCAACAACTGGCTTAAGTATTGGTGTCATTCAAAGGGGATCCAATGCCTCTCAGCCTGGGATGACATGCTCGACAAGCCACGATGCTTCGCTAGGGACGACTTGCACCTGTCACCCCTGGGCTTTTGGATATTGGCAAAGGCTCTTGCTACCCCCATAGTGCCTCTTTTAGGCAAGGCTCAAAAGACAAACCCACCTCCATAGGTATCACAAGGGATCTAAGAGTAATGCTACTCAACGCCAGAAGTCTAAACCTCAAGATGCACGCACTCAAAACTCTCCTTAGCCTGGAGAACATCGATATCTGTGCAGTAACAGAAACCTGGTTCAAGGCTCCTGAGAGCACCCCAGCACTACCAGGTTATACCTCATACCATGCTTTTCGGCCCCAAAACTTGGACCAAACCACAAATGGAGGGGGAGTATCAATATTCGTCAAAGATACCCACACCTCCAGGTTGGTGACACAGCACGAAGCATCAGAGACTATCCATGTGCAGCTAACAGTGGGTAAAACTGCCTTCCAGTTTATAGCCTGCAACAGGCCGCCCTCCCAAACCCAGGAACCCCACTCGGCCATCCTGAGAACACTGGAAAATATGAAGGTCTCTCCAAACACCATTATATTGGGTGACTTCAACTACCCAAACATAGACTGGGAGCATTACTCTAGCTCCACCACCCTAGCCCAAAGGGTCCTAGAATTTATAAACTCAAATGCTATGGAACAGCTTGTTACCACTCCCACAAGAGGGGAAAACATACTGGACCTGATCATCACCAACATGGCGACTCTATGCTCCAGACCAGAAGTGTATCCCTCACTGGTAAGATCAGATCATAAACTAATCTCACTGGATATTCACATCCCAACCCCACCCCCTGCCTAGAAAACCACAGTGAAAAACATCTCTAAAGCAAATTTCACACTCCTCAAAACTGAGGTGGAATTCTTCAAATCCCCCGGGCCTGTGGAAAATACGGCCCGGACCACAGAATCCTTTATAAACGCATTCTATGAACACCTTCATGAATGCATGGATCATGCAATCCCAAATAAAACCAAGACCCAATCCTCCAAAGGCAGACGTCCTGTCTGGTGGACCCCAGCCATAAACAAACTATACAATAGAAGGAGGAAGCTACTACATGATAGAGCAAAATCCTAAAAAGGGAAGGCATCTCTGATCAGTATTAGCAAAAAACTACGGGCACTCATAAAATCGTCCAAGGCCAGCTTTGAGAGAAAAATTGCACAGGACACTAAGGATAATCACAAGGCTTTCTTTAGTTATGTTAGGAATCTGGGTGGGAATTCCCAGATATGCTCAGAATTAGTCCAAAATGTCAAAAACTACACCGAACCCACAGACATTGCCAACATCCTATCTGACTGGTTCAGCGCAAACTTCTCTCCCCCCTCCCCACCAAAAGGGCAAATATCTGTCCCAGCAGAGTGCTGCCCCCCTGACATCTCAGATGCTCAGGTAAGAGCCACCCTCTCCAAAGCAAAAAACACAGCATCAATGGGACCAGACGGTGTCCCGGGCTGTGTCCTACATGAACTCCAAGAACTCCAAGAAGAGCTAAACCCAAACATAAAACTACTGTTCATTCTCAGCCTTACTACAGGATATGTACCCAAAGAGTGGCGTACAGCAACAGTGGTCCCTCAACACAAAGGTGGTGCCTCAACGGATCCTGGAAACTATGCCTGACTAGCTTGGTCTGCAAAGCTATGGAAAGGATCATCATGGACCTCATAAATAAAGATATTGGGGACTTACAGACACTGGATCCTACCCAGTTCGGCTTTGTTAAGGGCAGATCCTGCCTCTTAAACCTGGTCGATTTCTTTGAAACAGTCACCAAGGCCATTGACGAGGGGAAGGTGATCCACACAGCCTACCTGGACCTTGCAAAAGCCTTTGATACAATACCCCACGTGGGCATTATAGATAAGCTCACCAACTTAAATATAAACCCCTATGTCACTAGATGGGTTGCAAACTGGCTCAAGGACAGAACCCACATGGTTAAAATTGCTGGAGCCATGTTAGACTCCAAACCAGTTACAAGTGGCATCCCACAAGGCTCAGTCCTGGGACCTCTCTTGTTCGGTATATATTTCTCGGAGGTACAGGCCAACATGGAAGGACTGTGGCTGACCAAGTTCGCAGATGACTGCAAACTGGGCGCCATAATCGACTCTCCAGCTGACACAAGCATCCTCCAAAAGGGCCTCATAGAAACAGAAATTGGTGCCAGAGCCATGGCCTCAAGCTAAACGCCAAAAAGTGTATAGTCATCCCCTTTGGCAAAAACAAAGTGCCCACAAGTTACCACATAGGTGGTAATCCATTAAGTACAGAAGAAGTAATTAGGGACCTGGGGACCCAAGTTGATAGCAATCTCTCATTTGACAGCCACGTGGCCAAAGTGGTTAGAAAAACATTTTATATAGCCCACCTAGTCATGAAGGGATTCACATCTAGATCAGGGGAGGTCATCGTGCCTCTTTACTCATCCCTCATCGGGCCCATAATTGAGTATAATGCCCCTTTTGGGATGTACCTTACCAGACACCTGCAGCAACTGGAAAGACCCCAAAAGTACCTCACCAAGAGGATCAAAGGGCTCAAACAGATGCCATATGCTGCCCGGTTAAAGAAACTCCAGCTCTACTCAGTGGCATACCGCTTGCTCAGAGGCGATCTGTGCCTGACGTATAAAGCCATGTCCAACCCGGAATTAATGGACATGCTGCACCTCAGAAAATCCAAATCCCATCGAGCTACGTGCTCGAGAGACTTGAACCTCAGCACTGAAATAAATAGGACATGCTGGAGGGACAGATTCATAACCCAGAGGCTCCCTTCACTCTGGAATAAAATCCCAGTCCAGGTTAGGCAGAGTCCCTCATTGACTCTCTTCAAGAGGAATCTTGATGAGTGGATGGGAGATCGTAGGTTTACCCTGGGTATCACTTCTGTGTCACTGTTAGACAGAGGCACAGTATACTAACCTCGAAAAAGGGCATAGCAAAATTAATTTAAAATGGGTGGCGAAAGCCAAACACACTCTGGCTAGGCTTATAAATGCCCTAGGGCAGATAGCCTAGTATGAACCTATGTACCTATGAACCTATGAACTGATAACAAGCCAGTGAGATATTAGAATGATACACATTATGTATAGTAGGGGTTATATCTAATGACATCACCTGGACATTCTGTGGTTGTATGTACAGTACTGAGGTTTTTATACATAAGGTGAATGTCAACAGTGTGTGTATTGATAATATGCACATTGGCCTGTGTACAGATTGTGGTAGATGTCATTGTTCTTGGTACCGTTCTATCTGATGTTACATGCTGCTCCACTGTATGTTACCCTATCGGCTTACATGTTTGTAGGGCCATACACACACATGTCCCATACCACAGACAGGTATCGGACCACAATGTGTAGTGGCCCCGTATATGTAGTGTTAGTGTGTGAGTGGCACATATGAGGATGGTGTTGAAAAAATAGTCCATATGCTGTAATATAACACTAGTGTACCATATGTGGCTGTGGCTGTGTTCACATTGGCTGTGATTATGCACTTTCACACTGATGTATTCTATTCTGTGCTGTGAGATGTCTGTAGAGCCTGCTATATATGCAGGTATATGTGCATTCCCCAGTAGGAAATGTAGGCCAGTGTTGAGCCAGTCTGCCTGTAGCCTGCACAGTACTTTGTTACATGCCTAGCAGCTTAGTGTACATATCCAGTGAGATGTCATGTCTAGATACTTGCCAGATGTACTGCTGCTGGCCCTCCCTTAACAGTCATGTATGTCATACAGAGCAGTGGGATGCTGTACAGATGTATGTCAATATCTAATGGGTAGTATGTGGCCATGGCACATCTGTACCAGTAGTTATTATGTGTCAGGACAGACAGAGGTGTGTGAATGTATAACCTATGGGGGCAAATGTATACCAGTCATTACATGTTATACTCATCTACATGGCTGTTAACATTCACATTGTCAAGCTTGGTCCACATGTCTTGCACTAAGGGGTTTTGTGTACACCTCTGGACTGTCCAGAGTGTGTCAGAATGTCCACACATATATTAGCCAATATCTCTGCTGTAGTCCACAGGAGCATTACGTGCTAGCAGCGGTACTGTACTATAATGTCCTTAAGATGGCTGTCAGTAGCCATTGGCGCACATTTTATAAGCAGATGTGACCTCCCACACACACCATGTTTGTGAAGACAATCCCTATTACAGTAGCAATAGTCTACAAAAATACCTGCTATACACACCTGACATCCCCATGCACAGACAGCATTACAAATAGCAGGCAGTAATACCTCTTACAGGAGAACCTGTACACTCAGACCAGCTACATATTTGTAGGAGGTTCCAGAACCACAGACAGAGTGTGAGTAGAGTTGTGTTATGTTTTGTATAGTACTGGTGTTACAGGGTTTGTGTGTACATACTAGTTTACCTTGGAATGCAGTCCGTCTGCATAGCTCTCAACTGTGGGCCTATCCTCTTGATGGCTAGAGGTGTGCCTATCATGTTTTGTCTATCTACCTCACAGGTCCTGTGTCAGATATTTCACTGACAGTGTGCGTGCTGAGTGCTATCAGTACATGGCTACATCCATTTATGTTTCTAACCTCAAATTCCTGACTAAGAGTATGTTGCAGACTACCCTGTAACACCAGCGACTTGCTTAGTGTATGGCAACAGTTTTCCACATATGGGCCTGTGTTCCATTCTCTGTCCTCCACCTACATACCAAGATTTTCACATATGACAGGCTGTCAGGGGTTGTTCTGTAGTGGGCTGTGAGTATATCATGCTGGCATTCCTGCCATCAGTCCACTGCTGTTGTATCCCCCACACATATGATCAGGCTGGGGCCATATATGTGTGGGCTTCACCTACACAATACATGTGTGCCATTATGCACTCCAGAGGCCAGAGTATGTAACAGTGGTATATGGCCCTGTATTATTGAGCCTGGGGGGGTGCACCATATATAACTTAGGCTGTTACAACATGTGGGAGTATCAGGTGTGAGCTGCCTTCAGGTATCTGGATGTACATTATCATACAATTCACCTATATTTAAATGAATTACATAAATTGGGTTAATGCAGGCCTACTGCCTCCTGCCATACAGACTGTTCTGTTTGTCAGTGTGATTGTGATTGTGTCAGTTATGCCTTGTTGTGTAACAGTTACATCCCATTGTGTCAACTGAGGTCTTTTCCACCAAGTGATTGTGTACAGAGTGTAGTTAGAGGTTGCTGAACTATACACCTGCAAACTATTGATTGTTTGGTATCCTGTGGCCTAGTCTGTCTTTACTATTGTGCTATTTGAAGGGCTCAGCCTGGACAGCAACATTTGTAAACCGTTCCAAACTACTGTATTAGTATAATTGTTTCACAGTTGCATTACTCTGTTTATATGGATGTCAGTGTCTGAACAGTTATATGACATGGCATATACAACTGTTATAGTACACAAATAAAGGTATACCATTTATGCAATGACCTCTCTCTGGGTATATGTTGCTGGCAACAATTGTGATTTATATGGGTGGCTCACACAGTGTCCGGTTGTTAAGGTGTTAACTGTAGGCATAGTGGCTTTTCCATATTGTGTGCACCTTCTACAAATGTATCTTACTGTACATATCTATGCTTGTGTATGTGTAGTCACATGTCTATCTATAACTATCTCTCTCTCTCTATATATATATATATATATATATATATATGTGTGTGTGTGTGTGTGTGTGTGTATATATATATATATATATATATATATATATATATATATATATATATATATATATATATCTGTATCTGCATATATGTGTCTGTGTATATGTATCCTAGGAATGTTGATAACTTCCACATTGTACATTTCCTATGGGAGCCAGACTGTACTGCATGATATGTTACTGATACCAGCCTGACATCATACAGGTAGGATGTAGTACTGTTAACATCTTGTGTTCATGTCATGTCAGGTCCTGGTTATGCGATCTGCAACACTTGGTAGTATATTGCAGGGTAGACGTGTTTGGCTGTGGGGGGTTATACCTATTCATGCAAGACGTATATTGTTTGGGGCCTCTCAATCCCATTAACAGTGCATGTGGACATATATGTTTTAGTTATTTTCCCATTGTTATCTACAGATGTATGTCCGTATATACCTATATAGATATATATATCTAATAATGAAAGCAAATGTGGAAACACACAGACCATAAAAAAACTAATAACTTCAAAAATAGAAAAATGGTCTGGCCATGCCAAAAAAGCTATCAGTAGTTTATTCCACAATAAAATACAAGCGCTTTCACCCTGCCGTAGTGCACCCTGGTTTCCCAGCGAATATGTCCCCAAATTCTTGCAACACTGCTTGGATTTCTCGAACCTGGGTAGGAGATAGCTGCTGGGACATTGCTACCCCTTCAATTGAGATGTCCACCCAAGCCTCACTGAGGAGATCGGTCCCCAGATCTCCCTCAAACTCCTCCTGCAATTCACTGCAAATGCTCAGCACAAGGGCCTCCCTATCATGGTAAGGTTTCATCATGTTAACATGGTACAATTTGAGCCCCTGCCATCTGCCTAGCAGTTCCACCAAGTAGTTAACATCACTTACCTTTCTTACCACCTTGTAGGGACCCTCCCAAGCTGCTTGCAGCTAGTTGTGTCTGACAATAATGAAAACCATTACCTGCTGCCCCACAGCATACTCTCTAGCTCAATCATTCCTGTCATACCACACCTTTTTCTGTTGGGCTTCTGCCAGGTTCTCCTGGGCCAAGCCCATGAGTTCCTGGAGCCTTGTCCTGAGGTTTAGGACATATGCCACAACAGACTCCTTGTGAGACTCACACTCACCTTCCCACTCATCTCAAATTAAATCTAGAGGTCCCCTCACCCTATGCCCATACAGCAACTCAACGGGGGAAAAACCTGTGGATTCCTGGGGAACTTCTCTGTAAGCAAACAACAGATGGGGCAAATATTTGTCCCACTCACTCTCAAACTGATCTGCAAATGCCCATAGCATGGACTTGATTGTAGAGTTTAACCTCTCAACAAGACCATTAGTCTGGGGATGGTAGGGACTGGTCTTCCTGTGCTTCATCACACAGGACTTCCACAGACAAGCCAGCAGGTCTGACATGAAATTGGCACCTCTGTCAGTCAGTATTTATTTTGTGGAAACCTACCTTGCTGAAAACCTCTAGCAAAGCATTCGCCACCTTCTCTGCCTCAATGGAGGACAAAGCCTCTGCCTCTGGGTATCGTGTAGCATAATCCACAACCACTAGGATATATTTTTCCCTGTGGAACGTGGGGTACTCAGGGGACCCACAGTATCCATAGCTACCTCTGAAATGTCTCCTCAATTACAGGCAAAGGCATCAAAGGAGCTCTCACTTTGTCTCCTGCCTTGCCTACCTTTTAGCACTGCTCACAGGTCCTGCAGTACGCTGTTACATCTCGGGAAATTCCAGACCAATAGAAGTTCTGCATAATACACCTCTTTGTACATTTTATGCCTAAATGACCTGCAAAGGGAATATCATGGGCTATGGCTAGAAGTGCCAGATGGTAGGCTCTAGGCACTACCAACTGCTGCAATCTCTCACCTTCTAGCCCTCCCTCAGAGGTCCACTCTCTGTATAGTAACCCTTTGTCCCAGTATACAGATTCCCCCTTTCCTTGAGAATCAAGTGTCTCCCTAGCTACCTGCCTCAGGTCTTGCAATGTAGAGTCGGGGAACTGAGCCTGTCTCAACTATCTCCTTGTAACTCTTCCCAGCTCCCCTTCCGCAGGAAGTCTGGCATCCTCTGACAGTGGTGCCTCACTGTCAGCCTGGGTACTACTACTCACCTCTACCTTTGCAGTCACTCTGTCCAAGGGACCATCAGTACCCCCAAGCAGATGTAGCTCACCTTCAATCTCACTGCTACAGATTAGCTCCCTCCCTGAAGTAACCACCTCACCAGTCCTGGCTGCAAGTATGTAGTCTGTCTGGGTCTTCTCCAGGCTACCAGACTTACATGCTTGTCTCCAAGCCTGACTGCATGTAACTGCACAACCACATGGCACTGCACTATTAAAATCATTCCCTATCACGACATCTGCAGGTATATCCTCAAACACACCTACTTGCTGGCTTCCTTTTCCACCCTCCCAGTCAAGGTGAACCCTAGCCAAAGGTATTTGGAATGGGATCCCTCCTAAAGCCCTGACTGGAGTGGACTGTCCAGGCAGGTAGTGCTCCTCTGTAACCACTGCAGGGTTTACAATGGTTATATCAGAGGCTGTGTCTCTCTTGGCAATGGCCTCTTTGCCATTCACTACAATAGGATATATCCTCTGGTGGTAGTTTGGTACCCTTGTTGTCCCAATACAACCTACTATTGGCATTTTGTCTTTCCCACTTACTGGCTCCCTCACCTTTTGTTCCTCACCTTGCCTCCGTGGACACCTCTATGCCACATGACCCCACTGGTTGCATTCAAAGCATTTAACCCTAGGTCCTGGACTAGTGGCTTTCCCTGCTACTGGCAGATTCTGTTGTGGCAGTCTGTGCTGCCCACCATGGGTTCCTTTAGACCCATGAGCAGTGCTGGGGGTCCCCTTCATGTGCAGGGCTGCCCTGCTTGCCAGGTATAGATCTCCCTTCTTCCCAAACTCATCTGAAGTAGCACATTGTCTACCAGCTAACCAGATCCTCATGTCCTCAGGCAAAGTGCTAAGGGCTTGTTCCCTCACCAAAAGGTCTGCCAGCCCTTCAAAAGTGGTGACCTGACATCCACTCACCCACCTAAGGAAATTAGTGCTCAATTCTGCAACATGTTCACACACACTTTTATCTGCCTTGCATCTATGCTCACGGCACTTTTTCCTATACATTTCAGGTGTTAGCTTAAACAGTTCTAAAATACATTTCTTTACAGCAGTATAATCAAAACATGCAACGTCAGACATTTTGGACAGAACAGTTACAGATTTACCATGGAGTAAGGGGGTCAGGAACTGTACCCAGAGCCCTTGGTCAACTCCATACTGTTTACATATCCTCTCAAACATATGAATGAAACTATCAAAATGATCCCCCTATTTAAACTGCAGAAAAAATGTATTGACCTTTTGTGCTTCTGGGGTCCAGTTATTCCCTTCCCCCATTGCCTCCATGACTCTGGTGAAGAGTCAGCATTTCCTTCTCATGCTGCCTTTGTCTTTCCTTTTCCTCATCTTCCAGACATAACAGTTTCTCATTCTCCTCAGCCTGTAGACTCCTCAGTCTCTCAGCTGCTTCCATTTCCAAATGCCTGGCCTCCAACTCAAGTCTCCTTAGCTGCAGCTGGATTTTTAAGTCTACTGCAGAAAGGTTGAGCTGTCCATTCTCCGAGGTAATTATATCCCCAATGCCAGTCTGATAGTCCTCCTGTTTGCTGTTTTCTGATGCAGCTGTAACCAAGGCTGCAATCAGGTCTGCCTTAGTCAGGTTCCCATGCACCAATCCTTAGTCTGGCACATCTCCACCAGATGGCTCCTTGTCAGCTTTCCATACTCCTCTGCTGACATGCTGCCTGCTCACCCTGACTAACTAAGCTAACAAAAGAAATAAAACAATTGTGATCTGAACTCTGAGTATTCACTGCGTGACTGATTTAGAGTACAAAACACCTTCAAAGCTCACTGTACACAAGCTACAGGATTCACTCTACCCACACCACTACAAGCCAATTAGTATTTGCCAACTAATTAATATGTGATGTGGATATCCCACTGCTGCCAAACAATTAATATGTGACGCCATTGCCCTGGCCCAGCAATCAAGGAGCCTCAATCCTCACCACTAACACCACAGAGGGCATCTCATATATGAGGAAAGGATAACAAATACACACAGTAAAGTGCAATTTCCCTTAAAAGCACACAGATATCACAGTCAGTCCAGGGCTGGTCGCTCCCTTGCTCTCCATGTCCCCAATAAGACTCCCCATTGTCACAGCTATAGGGTCCAGATCTCAGCCTAGCTGAGCAAGCTAAAATCTCCAGCACCCTCTCTGTCCAACCAGTGCTTCATGTCCCTGCCCAAGTAGCTGACACACACACTTTGAGATAAGAGTTTAGACAACCACACAGACACTCCTGGGGAAGGCTAGCACAGATTCTCCAGATGTGCTCCTTTTACTCAGACTATACAGTAGTACCCTGCCACCACCCAGCTAATAATTATCAGCTACTCAAAAGCCCTTAAAAGGGTGTCCAATTATTACTGTGCAATATTATCCAATTGGTAGTATGACTAAACAGTCTCAAGGCTTATTAGAGTACAGGATCATTATATACATGCAATGTACTCTAGAGCTTAACCTATCTCTGCACAAACCAGCCACAGTTAAAAGGTTTTAAAATATTTAATAATAAATAATTAAAACCACAAGACAATACTTTCTACTACACAGTCAGTGCTAGTAAAGAGTTCAGAGATCACACAGAAATACGTAAAATTGTTAAATAGTACAGTTCTGACATAACAGAAGAACACTTAGTCTAATCTTTCTAGTTCTAGCTATTTCTAAAAGAAAACACAAGTCTAAGATTGCTTACATGTGAGCAAGAGGCAGTTCTGTGAGTTGGATGATCAAGACAAAAATGCTTAATGCCTTCTGGTTCTCTATGTTTAAATTGCTATTGCAGTTCTGAATAGATTGCCCTTTTTTTTCAAGTGAAAGTGGGATGTTGGGGAGGGGTAGTAGGTATATTTGGAGAGGTAGGTTGGTAGGTTAACAGACAAGACAAACAAGACGCATATAGGGGCGGTATATGACACATGTGGGGGGTAAACACCTTGATAGGGAGGGGTGTTGGGAAATTGGAAGCCTGTGAGCCCCCTAGTGGAAACAGTGGGACTGAGGTCCCCACCCATGGGTAGTAACCACTGCACTTTCACAGCCCTGATGGTGGCAGAGCCAGACTGATGCTCTAGTTGCAACACACGGCCCGCTAGCTGGCATAGAAGATCACCAAGCTGCTGGTTGATCTCTCTATGCACCACAATCCTGACCTGGCGACGGGTGACAGGTGCCTGTCTGTGCCTGCTCCCAGGGAGGAGTGAGCCCCATCTCATGAGGCAGTTCCATGCGAAGGTGGTGCAGGACCAACAGACAGGGAGGTCACAGGTTGGGCCCCAGACATGCTGGTGCCCGGTGCCATGGCCAGGTGAGGTGGAACAGGTGGGTCCACTGGGACCAGCCTTCCCAAGCATGCTATAGGGTTTAGATTTCATCATATGTGGGTTTGTAATAGTCAACACATTCCAGAGTTAGGTATAACAGCATGCATAGATATTCCCATTAACCCAGACACCAGATGCAGAATGGTTGCATAGCAAACAGAACACATGCATATATGGGACCACAGTGGTATTAAGAACAGCATGCAGGTACATTGATGGCATCATGCCACCAATATTGGAATAATTCAATATAGCACGTGCATGGGAGCAATTAAAATATTTATCAAACAATTGGACATTATCAGAACATAGGTGTCATTACTTACCAGTTGGGGTGGGTATGTTGATTGTTGTTGGAAATAGGTTGGGGGGGAGATGTCAATTAACAACTAGTATATTCCTGTAGTCCACACTGCTTTCCTAGTCATTGCTGTTATCTGTACCTTACAAGTCTTACTACACTACCCTATAGCCTTAGTTTGGACAGTGGTATGGCTTTCATCATCATTACACATGAACTGGTTTTACCCGCAGTATACACCTCTTACCTGGCATACCTGTGGAGGGAATGTTTGTTAACACTAACTGTTTCTATACATACTCCCAGATTCCGGGTTTATGTTATGCACATAGTTATCCAACTCTTTCTGCACAGACTCTGGCCATGTGTTGACCACATGCTGGTGTGCCACGACATATCTAGAATATTGCCCTCTTCCATCTTTAGTGACCTGACACACACATATACATGTCTTCCTACACAGTTATATTATGTAGCACAATGTGGGTGACATTGATCAGTGATACTTTATTATTCAGAGAAACTGCAACACTCACAATTCCCTACAATACCAGAGTAGTACCAGTACAGGTTATGTTGTTGTTGTTGTCTTTCGGCTTTTCCCGATTAGGGGTCGCCACAGCGGAACTCCGGTCCGCTAATGATTGGCAGTAGATTTTCAAGAATGCCTAGGTGCCAGCTCAACATTCAACCTTCAACGAAGGCATGCCCATTTACACATGTCTTTCAAACGCCCACCCAACCGCGGGGAGGACATGCAGACTCCACACAGAAGGCACTCCCCGCACTCCAGCCGAGACTCGAACGGGAGAACCTCTTGCTGTGAAGCAACAATGCTACCGCTGCACCACCGCGGAAGTCAGTACCAGTACAGGTTATAATGGTCTTTATTTCTCAGCACAGTGTTCATATCCGATGTACCTGTGGGAGCAAGGTTTGTTAGCACTACCTGACTGTTGCCACACAAACTTCCATATTACACATTAGCATTATGCACATACATCTCACTCTGTTACTGTACACACTCTGGTCACAACTTGACAACATGGGAGTGTAGATAGGACATACTTGAAATATTACTCTCCTAACCATTTTGGGGGTTGCTACAGTGACAGGTGTGTTCTAATAGATGATTGACAATCACTTGTATTCCTTGTTTGCTGGCTAAACATCTGGGATCATCCCACAGTCTTACCAGGGAGACAGGGGGACAGGCAGCAAATATAGGACCATATACTGGACGTCTGGTGTCATCTGTATAGTTGTGGGGTATGTTTCTGTATGCAGCCTTCATCCACTCCCAGGAATCATACCATGGCTGTGTCTGCTACAACTTAAACACTGTCTATCACAGTTGTATCTGCTATATAGATATTAGTGTATATCTCCTATCTGCTTTCTGTCTTATTAATCCCCTTTGCTTTTGCATTCTGACCTTATATTGCACCACTCTTATACAGATCTCTGACAGTAATATTTTGTAGGACAATGTGGGCGACAGTGATGTGTAGTACCTCATTATTCAGAGCAACTGCATCAGTCACAATGCCACACAGTACCAATGTAAACAGTACCAGTACAGGGTATCATTCTTGTATTTCTGGGCACAGTGTTGGTATCTAGCAGACCTGAGGGAGAAATGTTTGTTGCACTACCTGAATGTTCCCACACACAGTACCAGATCCCGCATAACTATTATGCACATACATCTCACTCTTTTACTGTACACATTCTGGCCACAACTTGACAAGTTGGGGTGTAAATGAGACATATGTGGCTTTTAGTCTCATAAGGTTTTGGGGAGTTGCTAGTGTGCCAGCTTTGTTCTCATAGATGTGTGTCAATCAGTTGTATTTCCTGTTTGCTGCCTATACGTCTGGGGTCATCCCGCTGATTTCCCAGGGGGACAGGTTGATAGGCAACAGATATGGGCCACTTTACTGGACATTCTGGACATATCTGTACAGTTGTGGTGTATGATTCTGTATGTAGACTACTACCACTGGCAGGATTCGAGCCATGGCTGTGTGTTCATAGGTTCATAGGTTGGTACTAGGCTATCGGCGCTAGGGCCTTTACAAGCCTAGCCATAACAATTCCCTGGCTATTTCTTCCCACACTATTTACTTCCTTGGACCCCTGTCTAGCAGGGCGACTGACGTGTGCTAAACAAAACAGTTCACATCTCAGTTGCATGTGCTATTTGGGTTTTGCTGTCTGCATTTTTCCTTTTTTCTGTCTATGTGTCTCTCAGTTGTGCTAAATGACCTCTGGAGATTACACCAGTCATATACAGGCATTCCTATACATTCAATTTATGGTGCATGGTGTGGGTAACAGTGCTTAATACAACAGTACTATTACATGATTGCAAATCTACATTACCATATGATACCAGAGTATACACATGCAGTCCAGCAGTTATACCTTTACTGTGAGGCTGTTACGTTTTTATTTATATACATACTATATGAGACTCTTCCTGCCATATTCTCCAGTGTATGCATTACTTGCCTCGAACAATACAGGTTTTATACAGACAACTGATTTACTACTACTTTTAGTTTTATTTCCTATGACAGTAAATGCATGAGTATTACTGACCTGCCTTGCATCACAACCTCACCAGGCAAATGACATTGGCCTCCTGGTTTGCAGCCCACTCCATTGCAGCTGTGGGGGACATAAGAGGAATATTTAGCCATACCTATCCATGATATACCTGTGCTGGCAATTATTGCACACATAGTGGGGTGATACTTACACACAACTGGAACATCCCTTGCTGCTCTAGCCTCTTGGATCCACTGGTCCAAGAGGTCCCGATTATGCCACTTCAGGTTGGCATAGTGATACCTGACCTGGTCACCAGTTTGGGGTATGCCAGTGGCACTGGTGAGGTCACGGGCAAGATGGTCCCAGGCCTCCACCTTATATTAGAGCCTTGGTACTGGCCCTGCAGCAGTCTCTGATCATGGTCTTTGACAAGGAGTCCTGCCATGACTCTGGACTCCTGGATGCACCAGCGCTATGCCCGAAAGTGCACACCTTCTCCCCTTACTGCCATTGTGCCTGCAAGGGGAAGCTACAACCAGTTATGAGATGTATTCCCACCTCTTTGGTTTAAGTAGGGCCGATTTACTGCACTTTTCCATGATTGGCCAGTTTTGAAAAGGCTAGGCTATGGGCACACCTGCTTACCTAGGGTTGGCATTATTTAAAGGGGTATAACACTGGGCATATTGAGTTAGCTAGCCTACACATTGCTTACACCTCCTAAGCTGGCCTGTGCAATGCTTAGCATTGCTTACATTAGACTTTGCATTATAATTCCTTTTTGGCATTGAGTTATTACTCATTACACCTTAAATGTATGCCTGGTATCCATGATTTATGTGTATGTACACTGTATGGGGTCCTTGTGTTTTATTGGGGACTTCAACACTCTATTACAATTACACCTGACTTTTGGGCTTATTGTTTTACTCCAGTTCAAATATTTATGTTTTGTAGTGGTTAAGACACATATGTCTGTATACTGATTCCTTTCACAGGTTCAGTTTGATTTTACTATGGTGAAGACTTGTTTGCTGATGCCTCATGCATCTGTAAATCTGTGATGGCTTGGTGGTTAACTACTGTGACTGTGGTGTATAGGGTCTTGGGTTTTAGACCTGCATGGCTGTTTATTTTGTTGATGGACAGAACAAGGGCTGTTGGATGCAGAGTGATTAAGGCACTTTTGAGCATTTGTAAGCGAGTTTGCATGGGCTGGCATGAGGGTATGCAATGCTAACCTCCGGTTACATATGCTTACAGAGAGTTAGCTTTAGAATTGCCTAACCTAACTTGTGTGTGCATTGCTTACCCCCACGCAAACAGGCTTAAGCTTGCTTACTAGTGCTTACATATGCTTACTACTGCTTATTGGTGCTTAAACCTGCTTACTAGTGCTTTATTCATTATGACACTGACACCTCACATGCATTTACTACAATACTCCAGTTCATAAATATATGTTATTTAGTGGGTTATGCAACAAAAATATTAGTCATAATGTGCTTTGCCATGGAAAATGAAATGTGCTGCAGTGGGACTTGAACCATGAATACCTGCTCGTAAGGTGAATGCACTGCCCACTACACTATTGCTATTCTGCTTCATTTGCATATATCTTCCTCTTTATTCTCTTCAGCCGTTTAAGCTGCATTAACCATAGCAAAGCGATGGGCACACCCGCGTACCTATGGTTAGCTTTAATCAGATTAAAAAAAAAAGAACACGGGTTTGTTCATTTTATTTCTGTATACTTTTGCTGTTGTACATGAGGGGGACAGTTGGTGGGGATATGCGGACACCTATGAGCGATCTTGCTCATTTCTTACCTCTTTCTGCTGTTCTTCATTGCGGGGGCATGTATATTCTGAGAACTCTGCTCTCAGACATGCCCCCTGCACTCTTACATGCTCCATGTAAGATTAGGAACTCAGGCAGCTGTCATCCTGCTCCTAAATGGCTGCCTCTGTGCAGGACTAAGCTAGTCCTGCACAGAGGAATAGTAAATCTGGGGGAATGTCTATTATATTTTCCTTTATTTTCAGATCCATACTAAATCCAGTCAGAAGGGGAATTTTGTATGTGAAGGAAGATCAAGGAGAATTAGGGCTAATAAACCCAATCATTCATACAGCTTCATTGAATTTATACAGGACTTTAATATGTAATAAGAGAGAGAATAAAAATTTGACAGAATATATTTTGTATAGTAAATATGAATGCTTTGGGGAAAAATGGAAACAGGAAAAAAATTTAAAAGTTTTATGAATGAAGATATAAAAGAATACCAAAACAAAATTTTATTTTGGAATTTAAAATTGAATATGATTGAAAAAAATAGAAAAGAATGGTATTCGAACATTATGAAAGAATATTATGTTATTGATCTTTGGGAACATCTAGAAATGGAAAAAAAAGAAGGCAATAAAATGAGATATAAATGGTATAAGAATATATATGAATGTAAGGATTTCTTATGAAGTGTCAAAAGAAAAATATACTTTAAAAATGATCAAAACATGGTAGGTTCAGGTTAAGGCACTTTAATCTTGCAGCAAGGAGACAAAAACGTGCTAATACAGAGTTTGTCTAACCAGAGACAGGAAATACTTTCATTTTTATACATTCATAAACTAGTTGTACCCTACCATGCTGACGTAACAGATTACCACCTTTTTCATCATCATCTGCTGACCATCTTTCCCATGAATTTCTGCTGATTTATCAATTTTTATGTGAAACTTCCTGAGGAAAACAACATGGCCTTGGTTACTCTCAGTTAGATACATATTCAAGATACTACGGCTAAATCAAGCACAATGCTAGCAGTTCATTTCTCTAATAATCCTTTGTCTACTTTATCTCTAAATTACTACAGCTGCAGAGGTTCCCATCCTCTGGACAGAGCTGTTTGTCTAAAATCATTACATTTATAACATAAGGCATTGTTCATTCATTCGCTTCTGACCTAGCAGATAAACACCTGCTTCTCAAGTACATTTCCACAAGGCATAAACAAGAATATTGCTGTGCTAGCAGTTACTAGGTCAGAGGGCAACTTGCAAGTTTCTGAAGGCATACTGCAGTTCTGAAAAAGCATCTTTTTCAGTCTCATATGAAACTCAATTTGTATAAAATTCAGTGCATGAAAAATAGAATGAAAAGCGTATTAAAATACTCGATTAATTGAGATTAAGCATACACACATTAATACATATTTTTCTAACATTTCCCTCCTGTTAATACTTTTTTATTCTATTTTCAAAAAAGAATAAACAGTTCTCTTCTTTTCCTAACCTCTTCCACTCAGGATTTGCAGTTAAGAAAGTCATTCAGTTTAAACTTTTATGAAAGTGTTTCGCATTCTAGCAGTTCTTCAAATTCAGTATTTTGATACAGAGTCTCAGATACGGATATATCTATGAATTCTTTGATTAACTTCTTCATGCAGGGGATTCCACAACAAATACAAACTCCTATTAGGAGTAATCCTACCCCAATAGCAATCAATATGTTCATAAAAATGGAGACCCACCCCCCCAAAGGCATTCTGGAAAAAGTCTGTCAGAGGGTTTGGGCCTGGCTTGGTCATGGCCAACACTTGCTGAATCACCTCGAGATGGTCATTAATTTCATGCTGGTGATCAGGAATAAACACACAGCATTCTTCTTTGATTAAAGCACACGTCCCACCCCTCGCCGCTAGGGTGAAGTCAAGACCCATTTGGTTTTGGAGCACTACAGTTCTCATGGCATTCAGTTCATCAGTTATCAGTTCAAGAGCAGAAAAAGTCGCATTACTCATTACTTCGAGAAGTTTGGACAGTTTTCGCAGCTCCCATATTGATTTAACTCCGCCATACATGGGTGATATACCTGCCCAGTATATGACAGCATCACTCAAGTCCATGTGCGCAAGTTTGGTTCCCACATCACGATGGTCTTTCCAGCCCGCTTTGATCTGTCCCACTGGATTCTCAGGTTTCTTAACAGTCTTTTTGGCTACATCTCGAGTATTTCGAATACTTCCCTGAGGCAAAACTGCAGTGTGTCGGATGACCGGAACCAGGTACCCCAAAAAACAACTGCCAGACCAATTCTCAGGTAACCATTTATATGCTTTTTTACCACACACAAAATAACAGTCCGCTACCTTAGTTATTACTTTGTTACAAAATGACTGCCCTGCATGCAACATTTTCTTGCCTGTTACAGATAACTGTTTAAAAAGCACAGGATTACGTTGTACCTGTTCAAAAGTCTTATTCATAGATTTCAAAAATGAGTCATAATCTGTACTACAAAATCCACTCAAATCATTTGGTTTTCTATAACATTTATACTGTACTGTAACATTACACTTACTCCATCCCACTTGGATGGTATCATTTTTATAGAAACATACAATTCCTTTTTGTGTCACAGGCAAATACAGTGCTACCTTATCATATGCTTTAATAGCAACTGTGTCAAAAAACAGATTTTCCCAGGTCTCATTGACCCCTAGGGGGATAGCAGTCATTAATAAACCCCCGTATGCTGTTGGTATGGCCATACAGACCCAGCAGTTCGAAACATTAAAAGTCTCTGCGTACACACGTGTAATTGCCTAAGTGTTAAAATTCGGATGCCAGTCTATGTTTGGTTCATTACGTCTAATCAGTTCAACCTTTGTGGCAGGAAAAAGGAATGGCCACAACAAAAAGAACAGTGTGATCAATATTGCAATAAAAACGATCATACAAGTTTTCTGAGGTTGCTCAATGTCTCCACTCACTCTGTACCTGGCCATTTTGTTCTTGTTGTGCAACAGTAACAAAGTTTTTGTCCAGTTCAAAGTTTTTGACCAGTTTACAGTGCATCAAATGAGTCCAGGAAGCTCTTTCTGCGATCTTGACTGCAGTGGGTGTCGACAGTAGTACCTGGTACAGACCTTCCCACTTCGGAAAACTCCAATTCTTCCGCTTCACAATCTTCACCCAGACCCAGGTGCCTGGGGCTACTGGTGCTTCCGGTTTTGGTTGTTCTTTATCTGAAACAGAATTTAACTGCAAAAGTTTGTTATTCAAAAATCGCCTCATATACCCTGCAAGTGAACTGTCAGCCTCCTACTCTGTAGACATGAGAGGTTTCCACTGAGGTGTATAATATGCCCTCCCAAACAAAGTTTCAAAAGGAGTTAATCCCTTTGCATTTGGAACAGTTCTCATACTCAACAGTGCTAAAGGCAAACAGTGCACCCAGTTTTTCTGTGTTTCTGCTATCAACTTCCTAAGTTTATTCTTCAGCACCCCATTATGCCTCTCTACTAGCCCTGCAGATTGGGGGTGATAAGCGCAGTGGTTCTTTAATGATATCCCAAAATAGCGACTAAGTTGCTGAATGGTTTGGTTCACAAAATGTGTCCCGTTATCACTATAAATCTTTTCCGGTATACCAAATCTGGGTATAATCTCTTTAACAAGGACCTTTGCAACAGTAGCTGCATCTGGATTTTTAGTTGGAAACGCTTCTACCCATTTGGAAAACATGTCTACAATAACAAGGCAATACTTCTTATTTTCACATTTATTCAATTCTATGAAATCCATACAAATATTATGGAATAGATACGGTGGTGTAGGAAAATTCCCTTGCTTAGGCTTCAACGCCCCTTGTGCATGATGCTTGTTACAAACATGGCATGCTGCACAAAAATTTTTTGTATAATTGGTAAATCCATAGGTTGTAATTACTCAATTCACTAACTGTACCATCCCCACTGTTGAGACATGGCTCTGCCCATGGCTCAACAACGCTGCATATCTAAACAAATTAGATGGCAAAATCGGTTTCTTCTCCTTGGAGATGTACAGTCCCTTTTCAATGATTGCTCCTCGTTTTACCCACTTCTGTTTTTCTACATTTGTAGTAAGTGTCTGCATTGTTTTTAACATTTCAAAATCTAAAATTTCAGAGGGTTGTAATTCCTCACTCAAATGAAGAGTTTCTGTGGCTGAAGCTGCCTGCTTCACAGCTGTATCAGCCCTTGCATTACCTTTTGAAATCTTGTCCTGTTGTTTCGTATGAGCTACGCATTTGCAAATAGCTACTTTTTTAGGTAACTGAATTGAATCTAACAAGTCTAAAATAAATTGCGCATGATTGATCAGTTTACCAGTAGATGTTATCATTCCTTTATTTTTCCACTGCTGCGCAAAAACATGTACAGTAGAAAAAGCATACTGACTATCAGTATAAATGTTCACATTCTTACCTTCTGCTAAGGTACATGCCCTTGTCAAGGCAATCAGTTCTGCCACTTGTGCAGATAAGTTGTGTGGTAATGATTTTGTTTCTAAAGTTTCAGTATCAGAAATGACTGCATACCCCACTAGGTTCTGTCCTGTAGGACCCCTCCTGCATGAGCTGTCCACATAGTATGTCACCTTGGCATCATCCAAGGGAACATCCATAAGGTCTTGTCTAGGTAATGCTTTTTGCTCAATCTCCCGCAGGCAGCAGTGTGGTTTGCCATCTGCAGGGGTTGGAAGCAAAGTTGACAGATTCAAAGTTGTGCATCGTTCAATTGTCATATGAGGTTGGCTCAACAGTATGGTCATACAGGAAAGATGTCTAGCTGGAGAAAGATATGCTACTTTTTCTTGCAGTAAAATAATTGCGACTGCATGAGGCACTCTCAATGTGAGAGGGTGGAATAACACTACTGAGGCCGAAGCCTGCACCGCCATGGCAGCTGCAACTACTGCTTGTACACAGTGGGGCAGGGACCGCGCCACTGGGTCTAACTGTGATGAATAATAAGCTATGGGGCGTTGCTTATCCCCATGCTGTTGTGTCAATACTGATGTCATATATCCCTGCTTACAGTCTACAGTTTGAAAAAACTGCTTGTGATAGTTTGGTAGTCCTAAAACTAAGGATGATGCTATTAGTTGTTTCAATTTGCAGAAAGCTGCTTCTGCTTCTGGTGTCCATTGTAATAATTCCTGAGCCGCCATCAGCTTTTTGAATATTAAATTAGCTAGTGGAGCAGATTCCAATGCATAATTTGGTATCCAACTCCGACAAAAGTTAGTAGTTCCCAGGAAGGACATCATTTCCTTCTTGGTAGTTGGTCTAGGTGCTTGTAATATTGCTGTTTTTTCTATCTTCATCTAATATTCTACCTTCTTTGGATATTACATATCCCAAGTATTTTACTTGTTTTCTCCAAAGCTGTAACTTGTCTTTATTTACTTTGTGACCTTGAGTAGCTAAAAATTGTAATAAAGCTATCGTATCCTCTTTGCATTCTTGCTTGGTGGGGGCTGCCAGAAGAATGTCGTCTACATAAAGTAGAATCTGACTACCTTTCGGTGGGACAAATCCCGCCAGGTTGCTTGCCATTTCCTGTGCAAATATTATTGGACTTTCACAATATCCCTGTGGTAATTTCGTATACGTATACCGTTTCCCCTGAAATGTAAATGCAAACCAATATTGGCTGTCGGGGTGTATCGGTATTGAGAAAAATGCATTACTAATATCTACCACAGAAAAATACTTTTGCTCTGGCTTCAAATCATTCAGTAAGGTATGTGGATCTGGCACCGTTGGTGCCCTGGGTATAACTGCATTATTTACAGCTTGTAAATCTTGGACCATACGCCATTCCCCATTTGCTTTCCTAACCGGAAATAAAGGTGTATTACATGGTGAATCAGGAGATTCTATAAGACTCCTTCCTTAAGTAAGGCTGCTATAATAGGCTTGATTCCTATCTCTGCATCCTTTCTCAAGGGATACTGTCTTTTCTGGGGTCTAAATGCTGACTTTGGCATTATGGTAACTGGTCCTGCTGTTCGTATGAGTCCTACATCTGATTTCCCTGCTGACCAGAGAGTGTCTGGTATGTCCCGCAAGGCTTTTTCCTCTTCTCCCAATAAGAGTAATACTCAGCTATTCTCACTAGCCTGTGAGTGCACAGCTGGGTGTGTCTGTGAAATCCAATTCAATTTCTGTTTCTGTACTCCTTGTTCAGAGAGCTCTAATTCTGTCTGCTTTTCCCACCTTGTGACGTTTTCACCTAAGTCTGCCCATTTCAAATTCTTATTCTTAGTTAAGCTAACATGTGGTAGTCGATTAGATTTATAAAGTGCTAAAAATTCCTGGGGCAATGAACAGCTTGCTACACTGTTCCCCTCTGCATCCCAGTACAAATTTCACAATACTAGCCTGTTTGCATGGTTCTGGAACAATTCCTGTTCAAAATCTTTATCAGGTCCTGGTCTATTACAGTAATATAGAGTACAATGCAACAAATGCTGTTTGTCAGTGTCGAGGGAGGGGGACTTACTGATGGCTACGTTCATCAGTTCTTTGGTTACTGCCCCTGGACCAGTCATAACTAAGTCCTGGCTGTACCAGTAATATGTCTCACCCTCCGGCCGCACTACAAAAGTATCCATTTGTCGCTGTGCTTCCATACCCTGCATGGTTGGAACTATGGCTATGCCAAATATCTGCATTAAGTCTCTACCCAAAAGATTTACTGGGCATTTTGCAGAAACTACAATTTTGCTTTTTTGGGTCATTCCTGAAACGGGGTCTGTTATTGCTATGTCATGGGAGAGTGGCTCCCGATACAACTGTCCATTAGCTGCTTTCACTAGTATATAATCTGGTGATTCTGAATCTTCCGGTAGCTTGGAAGGGTGTATCAGGGTCCGTGAAGCCCCTGAGTCGCACAGAAATTTAACTTCCCTCCCCTCTACCAGAAGCGTCACTTCCGGTGTCTGCTAAGTAAAGCTCTAAGCTCAATAGAGCTAGGTCTAAAATTTCATCTTCTTCTATGTCTGCAAATTCATATACATCCCCTACTCCTTGTGTCACATCCTCTACTCCTGCTATCGTATTTGCACTTACCTTTCCCTGCTTATTCTCATTCAATGATTCCTGACTATCATATAGTCATTCCTCATCCTCCTTATTTTCCGAAGTCACCTTCTTGTTTAGCCTGCAATCCCTTGCTAAGTGTCCTTTCTTCCCGCACTTAAAACACTCACCCTTTTTCTTTCTTTCTTTGAAATCTTCTGATCACTTGTCAGATTGTTTATTTCCCTGTATATTCTTCTTACCCTTTTTCCCAGCTTGTACTATAAATACTTCTGACCCATCTTCTGCCGAAAATACTTGAGTTTTCTTTTTCTTTTTACTATTGAAATGTCTTTCTGCATGTCGAGCATATTCAAGTAATGGCTGTAATCTACTTGTTCAATGATCTACCATGTGCTTTGTAATAAAGCTGCTAATGAAAGTTATATTACCCTTCAAGAATGCATTCTTTAGCTGTTGCTCATAAGGGGAATCTTGTGTCTGATTTTCTGGTATCTGCATTCCGCAGTGGTTATTAAAACACTCTAACAGTCTAGCATAATATCTATCAACTGTTTCACCTTCCTGTTGAATGCATTGATTAATGCAAGTTCAATCAGCCCTAGGCTTCCACTTTTCAGAGATTCGGTCTGTCAGACCTTTTACTCTGCCATCCAGTTCTGCATTAGTATGTGGGAGTGGTCTAAGTTTAGGATCCCTGACAAACGGTTGTGATTTCGCAGGAACAACTGGGTATAGCGGGGGTGGATCAGCTTGTCCACTTGCTTCGTATTCTGGTAATGGAAGCGGAGGGGGTGGCGGAGGGGCCGTTGCTATTACCAAGTTATTGTCTTCTTTGTCTAAGAACATTGTCTTTGAATTTTTAATTCTCTGCTCTCTGCGATTTGTTTCCTCAAGCCACCTATGTGCCTGAGGAACTCCTAATTGTCTTTGCTTTTTTAGTTGACCTTTTGCGTCTATTTTCAACTGTTTAACAAGTTTCATGAGTGCAAGTTTATTTAAATTACCCTCGAATTTATACTTATCAACCCATTTGCTGTAGTACTTAACATTATCGGCTCGCTGTAATTGCATATACTTCGCGTCTTCAGTTAGGGGCGGGTCTAGGGAACTTTTTGTGCACTGATTTCCCATTGCTGTGTTAGCTTAAGCTGTAAATTGTTACGTAACCCTTTTTATCACGTGGTACCACAAACCTATACCTTTTCACAGTTTATCTAGAATAACTGTCTACCTATTCTGTTTCCCTGATCTATGACAAAAACAGTAACCCCTCTTTCTGTCCCTGATCTGCACATGCAAATCTACCTGACAAAAAACAGTTCTGCAATTAGTCCCTGATCTTGAAACAGAAGTAAGGTAATTCCTCCTTACCTGACCTGTGAATTGATCCACCGGATCGTTGACTCGTCCTCCAATCCCAGATCAGAAACAGTGGCTGGCCTCTTTCAAACGACAATTCAGTCGGAGGTCTTAAAAAGCAGAAGAGCCGATTCGGCCTCTTCTCCACACGGATGCATGCCACCAGGCCCAATTATGACCTAGGCCTAGAGCGAGAGGTACTTTCCGGTCCGAAGGACCAAACTGTCAAAGGAAAAATATACTTTAAAAATGATCAAAACACGGTAGGTTCAGGTTAAGGCACTTTAATCTTGCAGCAAGGAGACAAAAACGTGCTAATACAGAGTTTGTCTAACCAGAGACAGGAAATACTTTCATTTTTATACATTCATAAACTGGTTGTACCGTACCATGCTGACGTAACAGATTACCACCTTTTTCATCATCATCTGCTGACCATCTTTCCCATGAATTTCTGCTGATTTATCAATTTTTATGTGAAACTTCCTGAGGAAAACAACATGGCCTTGGTTACTCTCAGTTAGATACATATTCAAGATACTATGGCTAAATCAAGCACAATGCTAGCAGTTCATTTCTCTAATAATCCTTTGTCTACTTTATCTCTAAATTACTACAGCTGCAGAGGTTCCCATCCTCTGGACAGAGCTGTTTGTCTAAAATCATTACATTTATAACATAAGGCATTGTTCATTCATTCGCTTCTGACCTAGCAGATAAACACCTGCTTCTCAAGTACATTTCCACAAGGCATAAACAAGAATATTGCTGTGCTAGCAGTTACTAGGTCAGAGGGCAACTTGCAAGTTTCTGAAGGCATACTGCAGTTCTGAAAAAAGCATCTTTTTCAGTCTCATATGAAACTCAATTTGTATAAAATTCAGTGCATGAAAAATAGAATGAAAAGCGTATTAAAATACTCGATTATTAATTGACATTAAGCATACACACATTAATACATATTTTTCTAACATGAAGTTTGTCACTAGATAAACTATCTGTAAAGGTTAATATGCCTTATAAAAGAAAACGAGAAAGAATATGTACTAATTGTGGATAATTTGAAACAACAGAACATGTGTTTTTGAAATGTTCGAGGGTGAATCATTTATGGGAAGAGATGACCCCATGTACAAAAATGGGAAAAGAGGTTAAGGATTGGTATGTAAAAATAAAATGTTGAAAGGTTTTGAAAAGGCTGAACAAATAAACATGGACATGATCAAATATGGCTACTATAGTGCTAAAAAGCAAGAAGACATGAAGAAAATTGACAGAATAATATTTTATGTTTTATGGACATTATGGACTGAGAGACTAAGGAAATTAGGTTTAATGGAAAATGGATATTAGCAAACATCCTAAAGAAAAAAAGCTTTTGGTTATGGAAAAAAGGCTGGGGAAATGTTAATTAACAAAATGAAAGTTGAATTGTATAAAGTGTAAATAATTGTAAATAATGTAAACACATACTTAATAAATATTGTATATAAGTGATGTCAGTTAATAAAAAACCCTAATCTTTTTGGTAGATGACATGGGGTATTTTATTTCTACCTGAGCTAGCACTAACCCAAACTGATGGGACCTGAGTTTAACATCTCACCCAAGGACAGTACACTCAGAAGTGCAGCAGCCTCCTAATGTGCACTATAGTGTTAGCCACCCAAGCACATGGAGTGGGAATACAGCCCACAGCCTTCAGATCTTTCAGCATCAAAGGCAAGTATGCTAGCTGTTGTGCAGCTGACAATAAAACAATTAATACAGGGTAGAAGAATTTGATAACAAACAATATGATATAAAACAAGCATAAATTAACACAGCAGATGAGGAACTTAAGAGTTAAGTTACAACCAACTAATAAAATAAAACCATATAAAACCAGTTTTTCCTAAAAACAAAACTGTTTGAAATTATAAAATAGGTTATAAGCCCTTTAAAACTTTAACAAGGAATATGGATATTTTGAAATACTAACATCTTGCAAAATGATCCACTCAGTAGTAATATAAAATTATCCTTATCTGTGCAAGTTTCCCAAAATCCTTAAATAAACTGCTACCAGATCATATATTTTTAAGTAAATGGACAGAACCAAAAGTATGAGAAGATCTGCATTATAGTGGCTACATGCATAAGATTTAGGGACAATTTAGGTTAGAAGACTTTCAACAGGTGTCAGGTAAGCACTGAAGAGAATCATGAATTGGATATAAAAAAATTCCTTATGGATAAAGAAGAAAGTGAAGTTTTCCAGCAATGGTTCCAATCGCAACTCAGCCTTTCAGATGAGTATGACGAATAAAAGGGTCAGCCACAGTTTCAATTTTTCTGTCTGCATGAACCCAATGTCTTTACCTTTGCGTTTCTCTATTTTCTGCCCTCTAAACATCTGTGTTACCTCCTACAATTTCCAAGTCTAATCTTGCTTCTCATTCTTTTCTTACTACTCCTCTGATTCCACTTTTCCCTTGTAAAATGTACATGGTGTGAAATAAGTAGAGTATCTCACTTTTTTGTGACCATTTTGCATTAACCTTGTATTTCATTGTTAGCTATATTTGCTACATTTGCTACATTTCTGATCTGCTAATTTGAATACAACCCAGGCCGCTCCATGCTGTGATCAAAATGTAATTTAAAATAAATGTAAAACAATGTAAATAAATGTGGCCCGCCAATTGAAGCTCAGATCACAGCCAAACAACATTGACCTTTTGCATGCTTTGATGTGCTAAGCCCAACAGCTTTTTAGACTATCTTCTCCTCAACTACTGTGAATTGTCTCTTGAAGTTCTCTCTTGATTCAAATGACTCTAATGATTTTTACTCTATCTTTATCATCCAATGTATTTTAAGGTTATTGAGAAGGATATGTATTTAATACATATTACATATTTTATTATACTATTATACTAATCATTCACTGAAATTGTATAATAAAATAAGCCACTTTAAATACTGATTACATTTAGTATGATAACTTGGAATGTTTTTACCTGGTCATCCATTGAAAAAGGTTAAATGTGTCCAGTCAGAATTTCCCAGTCAATAAAGAAAGAAAGAAAGAAAGAAAGAAAGAAAGAAAGAAAGAAAGAAAGAAAGAAAAATAAAATAAATACATATTCACCTCATGATTCAGTTCAACAAGTGTGCTGAATTCATAGGTTCACTACTTAGCAGGGGGTGGCTATAATACTGGGCTGCTGGGCTGTAGTCCTCCACTTTTGTTACAGTTTATTATTTTAAAAGATTGAAAAGAAGCTGCCCATAGCAGTTGCATGCACCAGCCCATGGAACTTGAGCTGGCATACACACAGCTCAAGTTCCGTGGAATTACTAGCTTACTAAAAAAAAAAATCAGGCCCGGCATCTGGGCACACACTGAAAAAGACACCCAGAGTTCACTGTGGTTTTAGCCTCAAGGATTTACTGAGGGACCAGGCTATTACAGTCAGCAGCCTTCACATCATCACCGATTGCATGCATCCATGACACAGCTGCTGACGTAAGCAAGAAAGGGACCATCCAGAAGGAGCAAACGTTTAGTAGTTCTCTTCCTGCTTACTTCTGATTTGAAATAGAAAATGTCCTGGATATTCCAGCATCTGTGAGTGCAACACAATAGCACTTGCAGGAACTTTATTTATTTTCATATCAAGAATCTTCCAGTTAAGCAACTCAGTTAACTTCAAGTCATCCCAGACCAGTTCCTTTATTTTTGCAGCTGCTGTTCTTCCAAAAAAAAAAAAAAAAACATGCTTGGAGGACTGATCCGGGCAACCAAGTGCTCTGGATTGTGTGGAGCACTTTGCATTTGCGATTGATTTAGCCCACTGTTCTGCTGTTCTGCATTGAACAGTGGTGGATCCACTTTGCGATATTTGAATGGGTCATATATTGCAGTTATAGCCAATTGGCATTGCAGTATACAGGACAGTCTTACTTTTTCAAGAAAATGGCAATAGTTAAAAAAAGGAAAAGAAAAAGAAACGACACCTCACTATGCTTATCAACCTCCTAGAACAAAAGATCTGGACAAAGCCATTGGTACAAAGGCCCAAAAATAGGGACACTATTTAAGTATTGCTCTTACGAACTTGAAAGTTGATAGAATAATAGGTTTTGCATTAGTATGAGTGTTCTAAAGGGTACGAAGTCTGAAACTCAAATGTCTGCAAATCCTGCCATTATTTTTTAACTTTAACTCTCAATGATTTACCAACGCTTTGCCAGAAAACTACAACTTTAAGAAAAAAAGGGCCAAAAATATGAGGCAAAAATCTGGACATGGCTTTACAGCTCAGTAAGTCAACATTAGTTCATTTCTTATGTATTTTGATTACACCTATGCAAAGTGTATTCTTAGATGTTTAGGTGTTATTTCAGAAAAAGTATATATCAATTCACATTCTCTATTCTGTCAATGTCTCAGATCAACTGCAATAATATTTTAAATGCCCTGATTATTTCTGGATTTATCCCTGACTCAGTGAGAGCCAGGCTGGTGACTTTTGGAGAAAAGGTGGTGCATTATGTTTAATAAATAATAAGAAGATGTATACTTCTTTCATTTCAGAAAGTGTGTATTAATTCACATTCTCTTATTCTATCGATGCTCAATCAATGTTTTAAAAGTGTCCCTGACTAATTCTTGATTTGTCCCTGATTCTTCTCTGATTTGTCCTTGACTGGTTTAGTTAACTAATTGATTTAGTTGGGAGAAAAGTGGAGGGGTGGGAAAAGTAGGTGCTGAAGAGCATTTTTTAATATTTGCACTTGAATTCTGTTACATAGCTATTTGTTGCTGAGTATATTGTATTTTATTAATGGTTTCTGCTGACTTTGTTTTATTTTACATGTGTGTCTTACTGGATTTTAAAAATGTACACTATTCACTGGCTTAATACTTCTGGCCCTTTCAACCAGGTCCCAATGAAACGGTGCACGAACGCAGTGCGAAAATAAGGTGTTCCACACTTTGACTGTGTGTCACACATTGCCAGGGTTTGTGTTCCACATTGGCCTCTTAAGAGGTTGAGACCTATGGGACTGATTATAATTAGTAGTTAACAAACTGTATATATATATATATATATATATATATATATATATATATATATATATATATATATATATATATATATATCTGTGTGTGTGTCTTACTTAAGCAATAACTGATGACGTGGTGTGGTATATTGAAGATTTACCCACGGCTGTTGTGGTTTAATCATGACGGCAAAGTCCGACTGATTAAACAAAGCCAACCGTGGGTCAATATACCACAACCACAGAGTTGGTTAATGCTATTATACAATGACATTATTTAAGAAAAAAAATATTTATATTGTCTTTGTATAACGGCGGATTGCTGTTCTTCTGCCGGTTGTGGTATACGAATTCTGCTTTTTGATGTACTGCGCATGCGTATGGAACTTGCGTTCCCACGCATACCCAGTACATCAAGGCTTTGAAACAGAAGCAACGTAGAAAAGAAAGTCTCTCCTGCTCCATTTTCTCTTTTTTTTTTTTTTTAATTGTACAAAAAAAAAAAAAAAAGATTTGGGGGCAGTTTATACCAACATAAAAAAGTCTGGGCGACCGGACCTTTTTCCGTTGGTATATTGTGGGATTTACAATGGACACGCTGGTTGGGCTGGCCAATCACCGTACATGTTTTAGCATATTAATAGGGAGGAATTGTATAATTTTTTAAAATTCTGGCATGATCAACCAGGTACTTTTGGTGGGTAGCTAAGGCATTATGTTTTGGAGGCTGTTTGTGGATGAATTTTTTCTTTCTTTCTTTCTTTCTTTCTTTCTTTCTTTCTTTCTTTCTTTCTTTCTTTCTTTCTTTCTTTCCTTCTTTCTTTCTTTCTTCCCTTCTTTTTTTTTCTTTCCTAATATCCTTGCAGGGTCAACCAGATACTAGGTAGGCAGTATCTTTTGGGGGATGTTTGTGGATGATTTTTTTTCTAATACCCTGGCAGGGTCAACCAGAAACTAGGTAGGTAATGTGTTCTGGGTTTGTTGATGATTTTTTTTATAATTTAATATTCTGGCAGGGCCATTCTAGATACTTTATAAATTAAGGCACTGGGTTTGAGAACTGTTTGTGGATAAAATTATGTTTTGTTTTAATGTAATAGATCTTGCACTTTTTTTTATTCTGACAAAATCAAACCAGATACCATAGGAAAGTATCAGGCAGTGAATAAGGGGGGTATTTCGGATTGAATCTATTATTATTATTATTATTATTATTTTAGTAGGTCTTAACATTATTTCTTTTTCTTTCATTTTCAACCCTGGCTGGGTTATACCAGATACTTTAGGTAGATAAGTACTGGGTATAAGGGCTGCCTGTGTAGGTTTTTTTTTTTTAATTTAATATCATGGCAGGATCAAACTGTTTGTGGTTGCAATGATTGTCCTTGTTGTTATGCTGTTGAATCTTTAGCTTTGCAGTAGTAAAGTGTATATGAGTGAAATTAGATCATCTACAATCTCTCGCTACAGTTATGTGAAAAAATACATTAATGTTACTATTGTCTTCTTTTTCTTTTTTTTATCCTTGCAGGGTCAAACCAGATGCTGTGTGTGGGCAATGGAGACGGGGTTCTACTTGAATGAAGTGACTGGGCCAGCTATTTACTACTGGAGTTCTGGCTTGGAAAGATTAAAATATATTTGGGTAAGGTGGTGTACACTTTACAACTACTGTTTCTGTGCAATAAAAGCAAACTAAGGCAATTATTATGGTTAATCCGGGAAAAGCCGAAAGACACAAACACATTGTTATCTTCATCCCTGTAGGGTCAAAGCAAAGACTTTAGGTGGGAAATTGATATGGTGGCATACTTCTCAACTGTCCAGATTTTCACAAAATGTCCAAATATTTGCCTTATATTTAGCTCACAAAATTTGTGGTTGTTTTCTGTTTTTTGTGGTAATCAGTGAGGATGGAATTCAATAAATAATTGACAGGCATTTGTGTTTCAGACATCATATCCTTCAGAAAATGCATGGCAATGCAAAACCTTTTACTCTCTCAACTTTCTAAGTTTATAAGAGCAATATGTAAATGTGTCCCTATTTTTGGAGCTCTGGCCTCCCATTATTTTTGGTTTCGTCCAGATTTTTTTTTTGTGGTAAGAGGTTAACAGCTATGTATGGTAGCTATTTGTAGTCGAAATGACTGACCCTTTTGTTTTGTTGTTATAATTCTGTCTTTCCAGGACTAATGTCTATTTGGATGAAACAAGATGGAATATAAACTCTGACTGTGAGTATCAAAAATGCATTAATTAAAGTATTATTATTATTATTATTATTATTATTATTATTATTATTATTATTTGAATCCTGGCAAGGCCAAGCCAGATATTTTAGGCAGATCATAGGCATGGGGGCTGTTTGTAGTTGAAATGATTGGCCCTGCTGATTTGGTGATGTAAATCTAACTTTGCAGGACTAAAGAACATTTGGGTGAAGTAAGATTGACTATAATCTCTGAGCTCTGGCCACTGTTTATGTGTAAAAAAATGCATTAATGTTGTCATTATTTTATTTATTTATTATTAACCTGGCAAGGACAAACTAGATTCCATGGGTAGTCAATGTGGATGGGCTGTGCTTGAGTGAAACAAATGGCCCTTCTTTTTGCTGTTTTAATTCTGGTTTTGCGAGATTAATGTGCATTTGGGTAAGGTGATGTGACATATCAGCTGTGACTAATGTTTCTTTGCAACAAATGTGAAGAAAAGCAAGCATTGCTATTATTTTTTTTTCAGGGTCAAAACAGATAATATAAGTGGGCAATTTGTACAGTGGCTGTCTATGAATTAAATGATCAGCTTGCTATTTTGTTGTCATAAATCTTGTAAAGACTCAGGCCGTAGCACTTGCGTAAAGTACTATACTCTATAGTCTGTGTACTTAAAATGGTAGGGGTTCTGTTCTCACTTCAGTCAAGTGTGTGTGTGTGTGTGTGTGTGTGTGTGTGTGTGTGTGTGTGTGTGTGTGTGTGTCTACACAGAAGAGCAGAAATAGGTATCCCACAGTTACTGCTCCAAAGGCATGCATATCCACAAAAAACAAAAAATAAAAATAAAAAAAGAAACAGCACCAGAATTACCCATTCTAAAGACTTAAACTGTGCATGTGATATAAATAGGACCTGCTGGAGAAACAGGCATGTATCCCAGAGACTACCCCATCCCTGGAACAGGCTCCCCATCCTTGTGAAGCAGAGTTCCACCTTAACTCATTTCAAGTGCAACTTGGAAAATTGGATGGGGAACATGAAATTCATAACTGGTTTGGTACCTATGTCTCTAATGGACACAGGCAACCTGTAAATGGTTTATCTGCTAGGCGTCTGCTTGTAAATGTTTAATCTCCCAAGCCCCTGCGTACACTTATCAAGGGTGCCAAAACTTGTCAGAGATTTGGGATGCATGACTTGGCTTAAAAAGGACATTGTGGTTGTTAGCCTAGTCAGCACCTATAAATAATTCTGGATTGGGTAGTACTGGGCAAAACAACACACTGAATTATCTTGTCATCTCTGATGTTTCACATGATTCAATTTTGAGTCCTTTGCTGTTCCATGTATATAGACTTTCATTGTAAGGCTGTATTAGCTGGATAGTTCTTCAGTATCATGACTATGTAAATGATACACAATTCTGCATCTCTGTTACTCAGGGCAAAATATCTCTGGTAGATTGCTTTGGCAGTGCTCTGGAAATGCATACAAAGTGAGTGAATTGTAATACTATGAATCTCAGCACTTTCAAGACAGTGGCCATGGTTGCTCATGACACTTCAAGGAATTTAGCCTATTCTGCTACTTTATCAACCATGATTTATTGTGACAACAAGGCATCATTTCTGAAAATAGTTACATTTGTTGTGTTTTTTGAAGAAATATCAGTCATTTATGGATCATGTATAATCATCTTATTTCTTCTTATGAAACCTTGCATATCTTTTTAATGACCATCCCCTGCTTCTGCATGCCTGGTCTCCTCTGGTCTCAGCTACAGGAATGCTATTTATCTAGGGCACCCTAAGACGAAATTGGATAATTTCCATCTAACACATTTTCATGCATATACCTGTAATTACTTTAGCATTTCTTCAGTCCTACTGTTTATGCATTTGTATTGCTTCATTCCACTGCTGAACATCTGTTTTGCCTCTCATTTGTCCCATTGATCCTTTTGTTTCTCCTGGGGCCTGGGATAAAGTATGACCTGAACCAAGAGTGTAATTTCAGTTTTTGTAGTGGCATGGGGTTTTCTGCTTAAGATCTGTTGTTCTGTTGTACATGCTTGTCAATGGCCAAGGGTTTAACATACAATGTTCTTTGCAATGCATGTCCATGCTGCAGTATGAGGCATTGCTCCAACACTCACCTTATAGACAAACATGAGCATGTAACCTCCAGTGTGTACTGTGGTTCTAATACAGACGTGCTCTGAGCACGATTCTCACTCCCTTATCCTAAAAAGAGGTGAGCAGAGTATGTCTCTTCATTCATGTCCTTCCCAATGCCAGCTCCAGCAAGTGTCCAAGCTGCTAGTCAAACATGAGTTGCCTCTGTCATAGTTAGAGAAATTCTGCCTATGTGAGTGGAGCTAGAAAGCTTGCATTGTTCACCCATCTGGTCTCATATCACCATTTATGTTCTGGTACTTCATATACTTAACACAGCAAAATTTTGTATTCCACATTTCTGAAAGATATTGTTTGCCCACAAATCCCTGTTAAGCCCTTGTGTTTTGCATTTATGGGCTTGTTTGAATTTCTCAGAATGCATTTGGCTTCATCAGATATTTGATCTTCTTGGATATTAAATCCTCTTTCTGTCAATCAACTGGCTTCTGGAGCCTTCTGCAAGTCTACTGCAGGTATTTGGCTACTAATAGTTCACAGCACACCTGCTCACTGTCACTTGCTTGAAAAATCTTGTGCTTTAACTCCCACTGGCCCAATCTCCTGTTTCTACAGAGCCCTCTCAACACCCTATACTATAAACTGTATTGCCTTTCCAGAGCCTAAACACTAAACATAAAACTCTAACCCATTTCCCAACCTGACTTCTCGGTCCCTTACTCTAAACCTCCATTCCTCTTCCCTAACCTAAAGTCTTCAGTCACTCCCTAAGCCTAAAAACTACAAGCCCCTCCCTAATCCTAAAGTCCCTGATTGCTCCCTAACCCTAAAACTCAAACCACCCTAAACCTAAATTCCCCAATTGCTTCATAATCCTAAAACTCCTCTTCTACTCACAAAGTCCTAAATTCCATTCCTGCTCCCTAAACCTAAAATGCCCTTCTAGCTCCATAACCCTAAAATCCTCATACTGTACCCTAATCCTAACTCCCTGCTCCTTAACCCTAAAATCTCTTTCCTGCTCCCTAAATCTAAACCCTCTTTCTGCTCTGTCCCCAGAGGTGTTTGCCCAAACCCATATCTGAGTTCAAGCATGAGCAGCATTTTGAGTTTCTGGCCTTGAGACAGCAGTCTTTGAGTAACTGGGACTCGAGTAGCTGTGGAACTCCTGCCTTCCACTCAAATGGGTGAAAGAGTCCTTCACAGTAACTGATTTGAAGGGGTCCCTGAGGACATACTGTTTATAACTGGCCTAGGATTTTTATGATTTATTTTATCAGTTATTTACTAACACATTGTGCACTGAGATTTCAGCATTTTCTTGTATATATCTGTTTTTACTGCAATATTGCCTAGGCTCATGCATCTTAACAAACTTGATTAATAAATTCTGGTAATTTCTTTGTATGTTCTGAGCTTTAGTACAAAACAGCACATAATTGAGTTTTCTAGTAAATATGCTGATGAATATACAAATTACTGTTTTTCACAAAAGTGGATGCATTCAGTATTATTATATTGCATTCAATATGTATGTAATAGCTTTCACTGTGTAGTACTAGATAGTTAATCTTCTTATAAGCTAGAAGAACAAAAAAACATCAATTATTTGTATACAATGTACTTTTGGAGAGATATAGAATGCTGGGGCAAAATATGATTACAGGCAGTCTTATCATATTTCAATTTTATATCTATAATGGACTAGCCTACGCAATACCGGATGATTCATTGTGCATTCTTTGTGATGGAGAAAGAAATGTCAGTGATATTTGTAAAGTACAGAGCTGTGTGAATGAGACATTAGCATTTGATTTTTCAAGTAACATTAAATTATGAACTATCTGTATTACTGGATTAAAATGTGCCTGCCATTATACATTACAAAGCATTGTAGAAAAGAATGTGAAAGGGCAAATAAGGGGAAATCTACAGACAGAAAAAATACAAATAGGATGTATTGAAACTTTAGATATTAAGAACTGCTGTTTTGCTCAGTTATGAACATCTGCTTAATGCAAATATTTTTATTAATATTTTGAAAAAAACAATGAAATCCAGGAGACTATATGGCATCACATGAAAAATTTAATGATGACAAAAATACTTTCCACCAAAATTTTACAATTGTAGAGCTCTGTAATATTGATCAATTATTTAGATATGCAAATATGCATAACAATTTTTATAAATACCTGCAACAGAATGATGCTCTCAGAATTACTTAATAACAAACTGAGGGTTGCAAAAACATGAACAAAGCAGCTGCTGATAGTAAGGAGTCTAATTACGGTTGTTACTCTGTCACCGAGTATTGTTTATTTAGCAACAATAACAAAATGCTTATTCCTTACAATTTGTTGTTCTATCAAAATCACTATTAATACTGTGTAAATGGGTATGTGCTGAACACGTTTGTTGTTTATGTTTTTTTAGTAGCTCTTGCAGTTTTCAAGTCTCTCAGAGATTTTTAGAGGCATGGTTCATAACTATTTCTGAAAACTTACTCAGGAACCAGAAGCAGTATAGAATGGAAATTCTCATGAGTTGGGCGATGGCGATGGGAAGTATTCTACTGCTAGCTCTGAGCAGTGCTAAAAGATATTGTTTACATGGGCGATGGGAAGTATTCTACTGCTAGCTCTGAGCAGTGCTAATGTTTACATGGGCAATGAAGTATACTACTGCTAGCTCTGAGCAGTGCTAAAAGATGTTGTTTACATGGGCAATGGGAAGTATACTACTGCTAGCTCTGAGCAGTGCTAAAAGATGTTGTTTACATGGGTGATGGGAAGTATACTACTGCTAGCTCTTAGCAGTGCTAATAGATGTTGTTTACATGGGTGATGGGAAGTATACTACTGCTAGCTCTGAGCAGTGCTAAAATATGTTGTTTACATGGGCGATGGGAAGTATACTACTGCTAGCTCTGAGCAGTGCTAAAAGATGTTGTTTACATGGGTGATGGGAAGTATACTACTGATAGCTCTGAGCAGTGCTAAAATATGTTGTTTACATGGGTGATGGGGAAGTATACTACTGCTAGCTCTGAGAAGTGCAAAATATGTTGTTTACATGGGCGATGGGAAGTATACTACTGCTAGCTCTGAGCAGTGCTAAAAGATGTTGTTTACATGGGTGATGGGAAGTATAATACTGCTAGCTCTGAGCAGTGCTAATAGATGTTGTTTACATGGGCGATGGGAAGTATACTACTGCTAGCTCTGAGCAGTGCTAAAAGATGTTGTTTACATGGGCGATGGGAAGTATACTACTGCTAGCTCTGAGCAGTGCTAAAAGATGTTGTTTACATGGGTGATGGGAAGTATACTACTGCTAGCTCCGAGCAGTGCTAATAGATGTTGTTTACATGGGCGATGGGAAGTATACTACTGCTAGCTCCGAGCAGTGCTAATAGATGTTATTTACATGGGTGATGGGAAGTATACTACTGCTAGCTCTGAGCAGTGCTAAAAGATGTTGTTTACATGGGTGATGGGGAAGTATACTACTGCTAGCTCTGAGAAGTGCAAAATATGTTGTTTACATGGGAAATGGGAAGTATACTACTGCTAGCTCTGAGCAGTGCTAAAAGATGTTGTTTACATGGGTGATGGGAAGTATACTACTGCTAGCTCTGAGCAGTGCTAAAAGATGTTGTTTACATGGGCGATGGGAAGTATACTACTGCTAGCTCCGAGCAGTGCTAATAGATGTTGTTTACATGGGCGATGGGAAGTATACTACTGCTAGCTCCGAGCAGTGCTAATAGATGTTGTTTACATGGGTGATGGGAAGTATACTACTGCTAACTCTGAGCAGTGCTAAAAGATGTTGTTTACATGGGTGATGAGAAGTATACTACTGCTAGCTCTGAGAAGTGCAAAATATGTTGTTTACATGGGCGATGGGAAGTATACTACTGCTAGCTCTGAGCAGTGCTAAAAGATGTTGTTTACATGGGTGATGGGAAGTATACTACTGCTAGCTCTGAGAAGAGCAAAATATGTTGTTTACATGGGCGATGGGAAGTATGCTACTGCTAGCTCTGAGAAGTGCTAAAAGATGTTGTTTACATGGGTGATGGGAAGTATACTACTATTAGCTCTGAGCAGTGCTAAAAGATGTTGTTTACATGGGTGATGGGAAGTATACTACTGCTAGCTCCGAGCAGTGCTAATAGATGTTGTTTACATAATTCATGTTCCTGTCTATCCAAAAACTTCAAGAATAGTGTGTTCAAATGCAATATCTAAAGGTCCACTAGTTAACCCCCAGCCCTCCTGGCTGCCTTTGAAAAGCATGTACCCCTTTGGATTACATTGCCATTGGTAATCCAGAACTGCTCAGCCTAAAAATGTACCAAATCTTTTTGTTTAGTGATATTTTCATCCCATCAGCTAAAGACTTAGAGCCAAAATAAATGCTCACAGCTCCATGGCCACCCTGTATAGCTTGTATGAATGAATAACTCCCTGCTTTTTATGTGCCATACAACTGTGATGTTGCCCATCCTTACTTGAAGAAATCATAGCTTCAGATAATTCCAGGAAGTCTTTAGGGCAATGATGAGGACCAATGTCTCATCTAAATGTATGTGCAATGGAATCTTTGGCAATGCCACATGGATTGCCCACAATTCCAGGACTGTGACCCACACCATGTGTGATTCATTCATCTTCAGAATTTGGGAAAGTATAGTGTTTGCAAAAGGCTTGTGTCCTTAGTATGGGCAGCTGACACCCACCTCTGGGTTCACTGGCCATGTACAGAATCAGCAAAAGGATCAAGAGCAAGGCATCATCTATATAGTGCCAGCAACTTGTTAGGTAAAGGTGACATTTTCTCTTTTCCAGCCTTGTATACATGACAGTCAGAGTGCACATACATAAATAAATGTATTTAAGATTTGTTTACCAGGAAACTAAACAAATGCAAAAGGCACTGGTATAAAGGGGGTCTCAATATTTCTGATTAAAAACCAACAGCTGCTTTCTTAAGCCGTCTGACGGAAACTATAAATATGATATTATGTTATAATCCTAAAGCTTGCATAGGTGCTAGGGGGTACCCAGAACAGATTTCACTCAATCCATTCAAATATTGTAGGTGTTCTTGCATTCAGAGGATATCTTCATAGTAAGGTTAACAAACAATATTCTGTCTGCCCTTTTCACTTAATTTCTTTAAGGCATTTCACAAAACTATTTACATTTTCCATATTACTGTAACAGGCTTCTCAGGCTTCTGTCACTCTGTAACCTATATGAGAACAATGAAAAGTTCACCAAACATTCAGCAGCTACCTGTATACCTGATGCCAGGGTGTTACATGGGAACACTCATTCTCACTGACTTAAGATATCCCCACAGGAATTACACAGCATTCTTTATTCAGCTCAATTCTATTCTTTATCTCCTTTAGTAATATGTGGCAGAACAATGGAGACTCTGATCATTTCAGCTTGACATACAGTACTAAATCTCTAAGTCCAGAACCGAAGTATCGCCACCAAGGACATTAAATGCTCAACAACTTTTTTATTATTAAGAGAACAAGAGCAGGATAACTTCATTCACATCTTATCATTTTCAGTCACAGCTCCTCTAAGAAAGTCCTGCTGAGCAGTTTTCATAAACAACAAAGGTGGTTGGCAAACCTCTGGCCTCCTCCTTATAAATGATAAGACAACAGCTGTACTGTTCCTTAACAATATTATGTCAGTAGACAAGATCTAAGACCTACATGTCAGTATGAACAGTGAAAGCAAAAGAGAAATGGTTGAGCTTTGATTCATATCAAGTCTAGTTATTAAAAACTAAAGTATGACTTCCACATGAGAAAAGTTGTTAAGAAAATCAGTTTATATAGGACTAAGGACAATGTCACACCAGAACCCCATGCTGAAATATTGCATATTATGCTTCTCCCAAAATTGTGATGAATGCAACCTCCCTTCATTATGGCCTTGATGAGCCACATTTAATGTTGCAGTCTTCTCATCCTGTAAAACCCATCCTGAAAAACCATCCCTGCTTACAGAGGTAAGAGCTTGGAAGGTTTGAAATAAATTAGAGCGTACTCACCTAAAGCTTGCTTACAGACTCTCGCCCCACAGCTTGCAGTATGCTCACTTAATAAAGCACAGCCATGAAGCTTTTCTTCCCAAGTACCTTCAGATGGTAGAAGGACAAATACAAATACAAAATTCAGTAACAGTTTCTACCCTACAGTGATTAGACTTCTGAACTCGGACACTAGTCCCAGGGGTCTGGACACATAATAAGTCAATTTTAATTTATTTGTGCAATATATACTTGCATATATTCCAAATAAGTATTTATTATATACAGTATTATTTAACCCACTCAAGTGCAATATTAGACAAATAACTTAGGCATTTAAAAATGTAGTGTGTTTTGTTTTACTTTAAATAGGGTAGTTAATTTAACTCAGGGGAGGGCATTCTTTTCATATATGAGTGTTGGTAAATATCTCTACTCTTTCTTGCATTTGCTGGGAATAGTATTGTATTGTTACTTATGTTTATTCCTCTATTTCTATGCGTTGCTTTACTTTCCTTTGTAATCTCAAGAATTGAGCTGATGCACAAAATTTAGTTTAGGCTATACATGTGTAGTTCTAAATGACAATAAAGTTTACTTTGACTTTGACAGCATCACAAGTACCCTGGCATGTTTACATGTGACAGCCCTCTAGGGTAAATTTTTTTTAAAAGGCAAAAAACGCTAACTCCATCTCATATTTCAAAGGTCTTATTCCCAACTGGCAGCAAAGATTCCTGTCACTGCTTATTTCTCGTCATCTAATACTGTGTTCCCAAAAAACACAGCATGGCCTCCAGCACTGCCCTCCAATAAAAGACAGCACTCTTGGCTCCTCACAACTCAATCCATGGTACTTCTGTCAACCCATTTCCACAGACTTCCTTCTGATGTGCAGCAACTGCTATTTTCTGACACTGTGGTTATTGTCAATTATCCTAGGGATGACAGTTAATGAATTCCAACAAAATCCTTCAGTTGAAATACTAGTCAAAAGCGTTACCTACTTATTAATAATATATTACTATTATGTATATTATAATATGCATGTTTAAACTACCTGTTGCAAAGAGTTTGTGATCACTACCCTTAACTGGCACTATAAGCATTAATCTCATCATTGCAATGTAAGTCACTACATTTCTGCAATACTTTGCTCCTTGTAGATACATCAGACTCTGCTTCCCTAAATCAGAGAAGTACTACCTTCTTTAAATATCATAGCTATGAGAAATATAGCATCCCATTTGGCAAAATAGAGGTCTATCCTCAACTTTACGATTATTGCGCATGTTGAGTACAGCATGGATAATAAATATTTAACAAATGTATTCCCTCATAAAGGAATCTGCATGGCACATTTCTTACTGTCTTGTCCTGACTTCTGTGAATTGCAGCTTTGGTGTTCCAAGTTATGCAAGACGTAACTCTACAATTCAGTTGTGATTCTTCGATTATTACATCAGGTGCTTCATTTGTATTTCACTTGGTTGCCATAACTCAGGATATGCAAAGAATAATGGGTGAGTAAATACATAAGCTTAGAGATGACCAACACTTAAAATGGACAAAAATACAGACCACAGTCTTAAGGGTAGTATAACCTCAGTCCTTGAAAAATGCTACAGCAGATTCAAACCATTGATAGAGAGAATTAATACAATTAATATCATGATTGCCAACCAAGTTTGTTATCTATTCAACATATACCTATGCCATAGCAACACCCGTGACTGTGGAAAATCCTGCTAGTCATAGAATTTTACTTGATCCAAGACAAAGATATCACAATCCCTATGACTAGAAAAGGTTTCTGTCATAAGAATGAATACTTTTTCGCTGAAATCCAAATGGTGGAACGCATTTCACTGACAAGTCATTTCACAGACAAGTGTCAAAGGGTATAAGAAGGTTTTCAATGGTGTCATTTCCTATCATAGGAATTACTAGGGAAGGGAGTCTAGCAGAGTATGTGTGGATAGCGATGGTCAGCATCATGTTGTCCTCCCCCCCAGATCTGCAGATATACAAGGTACAAGGTTGATCCTGACCTCCAGCCAATGGCTGATTGGAGTATGCATGTTCTCCCTGTCTCTCTTTGGGGTTCCTTCCAGCTCTGAAAAACATTTTGAGTGTTTCTTTCTCAAACTCACCCAAGAATGGAGCTGTGGGCAGCAGCACAGGCTTTACATTGTGGCTTATAGTGGGAAATATTGTATAGACCAACAGCTTTGGGCATTGACTGTGGTGCACTGCATCTTCAAGATAGGCAAACATGGATAACATACTGCACACCATGGCAGGTCTAGCCACTCAATGGTGTAAAAATATGACTCTAGGTGAGCTGGTCATGTTGACTAATGTTGCCAAATAGGCATGGATAGTTGCCAGTGATGAGTGGGCTGAGGATTCTGCCTACTCAGACCTACGCTAAGGACCCATGCTAATGGTGGGCAGGGTTCACCCGCCATAAAGCCTAACAGCCCTGGGTGAATAAGGTACTAGCTTCCTGTGTCCAGTTCCCATAAAGCCTGACAGTCCTGAGTCAATAAGCTACTGGCCAGTCTGTATGCAGTTGTCCAGCCTGAGTTACCTGATATAGCACTGTTGAGTGAAAGTTGGATATAAAGCCAAATATTAACTAAGAATTGCTACACTCAATGTAGTTTAGTTGATAGGATAGATCTTGGAAGTGTATGATATGACAGTAAAGGGGATGCTAGGCATCCTATGTATCCAGGAGACAAAATGGAAGAGCAGTGCATCAAAGAAACTTGGTTTGGGATCCAGAGTCTACTGCTCAGGAGAAGGGCAGGATAGAAATGATGTGGGAATTGTGGTAAGGAAGAGGCTTTAGAAGACAGTGAGGGATGTCATCAGAATTAGTGACAGACCAATGGCAATCAGACTCCAGCTTAAGGATAGGGCAGTATTTGTAATCTCACCTGTGCCTCACAGCAGGGTTTTGATAGTGAGGAAAATAGTACATTCAGATAGCAGTTGCAGGACATATTGGATAAAGCAGGACAACATGAATGGGTGTTGATAAAGGATGACTTAAATGCACATATCAAGACAGACAGAGCACAATATGACCCTGCCTGGGTCCATGTGTGCGGGGATACAGGAATAAGGAAGGAGAGGACATTCTAGACTGCTGTCTGGCAAATAGATTGATAGTAGCCAACTCCCAGTAAGGAAACCTTCTTAAAAAACTTCTCCAAAACCAACTTCATGCTACTGAAGTCAGAAGTGACAAACTTCACAACACCCATGCAGACGGGCTCTGGAAGTTCAACTGCAGAATCCTACACTAAGGCACTGTACGAGCACATCCACTTGTGCATGAATCGTGCCATCCCAAATAGAACTAAGATGCTCTTCTCCAAAAAAAAGGAAGCCAATCTGGTGGTCCCCTGTTATAAACAAACTATACAACAGAAGGAAGAAACTGTTGCAGAAAAGAGGAAAATCCCAGGATGCAAAAAACTCTCTCACCAGCCTCAGTAAGAAGGTGAGATCCCTCATAAAATCCTGAAAAGCTAGTTACGAAAATAAAATTGCCAAAGATTCCAAAGACAACCACAAGGCATTCTATAGTTATGTCAAGAATCTAGTTGGCAATGCTCAGATCTGCTCTGAGCTACAACAGAATGGCATTAAATATACTGATCCCAAGGATATTGCCAATATCCTGGCAGATCGATTTAGTGCCAACTTCACCCCCTCTCACCCCCTAAAGGACCCATCTCAATACCAAAAGATTGCCAAATTCTGATAATCACGGCCACACAGGTAGAAATCGCACTCTCCAAAGCTAAGAATACAGCATCCATGGGACCAGATGACATCCCAGGCTGTGTACTACATGAACTACAAAATGAACTGACACCTCACCTAAGTGTCATGTTTAATCATAGCCTCACCTCAGGCTTTGTGCCCACTGAGTGGCACACAGCTACAGTTATCCCACTCCACAAGGGAGGATAATCCCGGGAACTACTGTCCCATCAGTCTGACGAGCCTGATCTGCAAGGGCATGGAAAGCATTATCATGGAACTTATAAACAAAGACATTGGTAACCTTCAAACACTGGACCCTACCCAGTTTGGATTTGTGAAGGGCCGATCTTGTCTCCTGAATCTGATTGACTTCTTTGAATCAGTCTCCAGAGCTGTGGACGAGGGTAAGGTGGTCCACACAGCCTATCTGGACCTCGCCAAGGCCTTCGACACCATCCCCCACTCTGAAATCATACATAAACTTACTAAGCTGGGCATAAATCCCTACATCACTCGATGGGTTGCCAACTAGCTTACTGACAGAACTCAGACTGTAAAAGTAGCTGACTCCAAATCCAGCTCCAGAAAAGTGACAAGTGGAGTACCTCAGGGTTCAGTCCTGGGACCACTCCTGTTTGGCATCTACTTCTCTGAAGTACAGGCCAACACTAAGGGACTCTGGCTAACAAAGTTTGCAGATGACTGCAAACTGGGAGCCATTATTGAATCACCAAATGATGTGGATATTCTTCAAAAGGGCCTTACAGAAACAGACGCCTGGTGCCAGAGCCATGGGCTCAAGCTTAATGCCAAGAAATGTATAGTTATCCCCTTTGGAAAAAAACATGCACCCATGAATTACCACATAGGTAGCAGAACACTAAACATCGAAAGTGTGATGAGAGACTTAAGGACACAGGTGGACAGTGGTCTCACTTTCGATAACCACATCGCCACAACAGTCAGGAAATCCTTCTATGTGGCACACCTCATCTCTAAGGGCTTTTCATCCAGAAAAAAGGAGGTCATTGTCTCACTGTACTCATCCCTCATTAGACCCATTATGGAGTATAATGCCCCATTTGGTATGTACCTCACAAGACATCTGCAACAGCTGGAAAGGCCACAGAAATACCTCACTATAAGAACCACAGGCCTAAAGCAGATGCCATATGCTGACCGGCTAAAAAAACTCCAGCTATACTCTGTGGCATATCGTCTACTCAGAGGCAATCTCTGCTTAACATACAAGGCCATGTCAAACCCTGAGCTGTTGGACATGTTCCACTTAAAGAAATCCCAATCCTTCAGAGCCACATGCTCCAGGGATCTAAATGTTGTCATGACAATGAACAAAACATGCTGGAGGGATAGGTTCCTGACCCAGAGACACCCCATACTCTGGAATCGACTGCCCATACATGTCAAGCAGAGTGCCTCATTGGACCTCTTCAAAAGGAACCTTGATGATTGGATGGGAGATAGGAAATTCACCCCAGGGATCATGTCAGTTGCCCTGCTAGACAGGGGTCCAGAGAAGTAAATATTGTGGGAAGAAATATCCAGGGAATTGTTATGGCTAGGCTTGCAATGGCCCTAGGGCCGATAGCCTAGTACCAACCTATGAACCTATGAACCTAAGAGAGATAGTCATAACATCACATATAAGAGTGGCCAACTGGCAACTCAGATAGACTTCCTCCTAGTAAAGGAAGGACACTGGGGTAGAATCCGTGATTGCAAAGTCATCCCAAGTGAAACAGTTGACCTACAGCATAAACCAATGGTTACCATAATTAGCTGCAAGCAGTGGTGAAAGAAGACTCTAATGTCAACCGAGACCAGGCTGAAGATCTGGATGCTGACCTGAGAGAAACCACTACAGTTTAAGGAAATACTGAGGGCTCTAGCACCCTAAGAAGAAGAAGAAGGAATAGGTGGAGTTGAAGAAGAAGAATAGCATTGCACAGAGCAGCACATGTGAGGACTACAGAACTAATCTGCATCTGAGTCAGGTATGGAAATAAAGTACATAAGGAAAGCTGGTGGTGGAATGCAGATGTCCAGGAAGTCATCAAAAGAAAAAACAAGTGAAGGAAATAGTTGGAGACAGAAGAGACAGACCAGGCCAGGAGGGAATACTAGTTGGCTAACAAAGAGGGGGAGAGTGGAGTTGCAATAGCAAAGAAAAAGTCATCAGGGGCACTCTACCACCTTCTGGAAAGAGACTTGTAACATGGCACAAGGAAACTATCACTTTGCAAGGCAAGAACAGAGAGATAAAGGAGATAGGCAGATGCCATTCATAAGGGATGCCAGTAACAACCTGCTCACCAGTCCACAGGACATCACAGGCAGATAAGAAGAGTACTTCCAGCAGTTTCTAAATGAAGAAAACCCCACAGAAGCTGTACTGTCTCAGACTCAGCCTACGCTGAGAGAACAGCAGGAGCTCACCTTAGAAGAATAATAGCACTAAGCAAAACGAAGTCAGGGAAAGCAGCAGGCTTAGATGAGGTCATAGCAGATAAGATAAAGATAATGGGCGAGATAGGGGAAAGATGGCTCCTGAGGGTACTCCTAGCAGTGTGTAGAGAAAAGGTGTATCCCAGATGACTGGAGAATAAGCATACTGATACCAGTGTACAAGAACAAAGGGGACAGCCACAACACTTGATAAAAAGCTACAGCTGAGGAAAGAGTCCAATTGGGCATTCCTGGACTTGGAGAAAGCATATGACAAGTTCCCATGAAAGCTGATTTCAGTACTGCTGCAATTTGAAGTGCCAGAAACACTGGCAGAATTAGTGCAAGCTATGTGGAAGGACCCAATAACTCAAGTGCAAACATGTTCAGTCTCACAGAGGGGTTCCCATTGGGTGTGGGTATGCATTAGGCTTCAGCTTTGAGCCCACTACTGTTCATACTGGTGATGGACTACATTAGCAAAATGATAATCAGGGGCAGATCAACAAAGTTACTCTATGCAGATGATATGGCATTACAGGCAGACTTTGAGCTAGAACTTCAGCAAAGGACAGGGGAATGGAATGTAAAACTGCAGGCACATGGGATGAAACAGGTTATAGATAAGACATTTGTAATGACAGCAAATGGGGGAAATCAGAAGAAGCTGATAACTGAGATAAAAGAGAAAACAGTGGAACAGGCTAACAGCTTCAAGTATGTGGGAGGGGTAGTTGAGGAGAAGGCAGGTTGGAATGAGGAGGTCAAAGATTGAGTCAGAGGGGCTGCAGCCAACTGGCACAGAGTGCCAGACATAGTGGTTGACAAAAAATGCCAAACAAGCTGAAAAGTAAGGTGTCCAAAATAGTGATGCAACCAATACTACTGTATAGTACAGAAACCCGGGCAGTAAAAGCAAAGCGGTTGAGGAAGCAAGAGGTGATGGAGATGAAGTGCCTGAGATGGGTGGTAGGATGTAAACTGTGGGACAGATGAAGAAATGAGAATGTAAGAGAAGAAGGCAAAGTATCTCCAATTGCAGAAAAAGTCAAAGAGAATAGATTAAAGTGGTCCTCGCACATGTGCAGAAAAGAAGAAGACAATCTGGTGAAGAAGATTTGGGACAGACAGGAAAAAGGCAAGAAGAAATTAGGGTATCCAGCAAAGAGGTGGATGGATTGTGTGAGAGAAGACATTCGACAATCAGGCATGAGTGTTGAAGAAGACAGAAGGGTGGCATTGAATAGAGAGAGATGGTGACAGCTGACACAACACCCAACCCCATGTAGAAAATGGGAAAAAGGTAGATGATGATGATGATGATGATCTACAGATGCCTGTGTTTTCTCTTAAGCACTTATACACTGTGTGTTGTGCTCCTTTTTTTCTTTTCTCCATAGTTGTAAGGGGTGTAGGATTAGGATATATTTCTTGTGGAGAAGGTTTTCAGTGAAATGAGATTTCAGTTAAATGAGTTTACAGTGTAATAAGTTTTCAGTGAAATGGGTTTCATCATATGAGCTTCAGTAAAATTAGTTTTCAGTGTTGTAATGTAGACCTGAATAGAATATTCAGTCAGGAAAGCTAGGGCTTAATACATATACCCATGCTATTTTAGTCACACAGTTTAGCACAACACACAAAAACTAGTGAGGAAGCAAAGGGTATGTGAAAGTGTATCAGCCTGAATGAGAACCTCACTCCCTTTTCTGGACAGATTGGCTGGATGATGATTGAAAATCAGGACTAGCAGAATATGGCACCTTTATACATGAGGACATTGGGGTAACTAGTTTCTGGTATTGGTCACAAACTCATATCAAGGCAGGATACACACATTTGGGAAGAGGCAGGTATTAATAGTTGGAATCAAATTATGGTGATCCAAATTGGAGATCAACTAAGGAATCCTTTAAACCCATTAGTTTCAGGGCAGTAATATAAAATGATCATACACCAAAAAAATGACTAACATTGAGGGCACTTTGCACTGCATATCTTCATTTCTATAGAAAGAACACAGAGAGAGAAGTGCAGGATTTATTCCTTAGAAGAAATAGGAGATTGTAAGGAAGAGAAGCTGTAGTCTGATATAAAAGGATTTGCTGGTGTCAAGGGGGACGTTTGTCATACTTAGACTGGAGTGTGTTTTGGAAAAAGATGAAGCCCATTAACTGAAGAGACACTTAATGGCAACAACTATAGGATTAAATACTCACACTAAGGCAAAGGCCTTTTATTTGGGATCAGCATATACGTGTCTTGCATTAGTGGTATGTCACTCCAACTAAATTTTATTAAATGCATAAAACATTACGAAGAAATGTTAGAGGTATAACAAGAGACAGCCTCTCTGACCCATATGTTCTGAAAATCTGACAGAGCTATCTACTACTTTTGATTGACAGCACATTTGATCGAAACTCATTTGATCGACAGCACATTTGATCGAAAACCAGTATTCATGGCAATTAACAGGGATTTGTCCCCCTCCCCAAAGTCATGCGACCCTGTAGCTGATATATAAAGGTAGGGGGAGTGTGGGGGGCAAAGCCCCCCACCTAATTTCCTTTAAAAGAAGAAAAGAAAATGTATATATTTTATACAAAAATAGGTGGGGGGCTTCACCCCCCACACCCCATCTACCTTTATATATCAACTCCAGGGTCGCACGACTTTGGGGAGGGGGACAAATCCCTGTTAATTGCCATGAATACTGGTTTTCAATCAAATGTGCTGTCGATCAAATAAGTTTCGATCAAATGTGCTGTCGATCAAAAGTAGTAGACCCGAGAGAGCACAGGTTAGATGGAGGCAATGTCAGAAGTTATGGGAAGCATACTTCTCAACTGTCCTTGATTTTCAGGGATGTCCCTGATTTTGACTCAAATTTTAGCTCTGACCCTCTGAATCCTTCCTAAAACTGGTGACTTTTGGCAAAAAAGTGGATAATTAGTCTTAATAAATAATGACAATAATTAGACATAAACTTCTTTTACTTCGGAAATGGATATGAATTCACATTTTCTTATTCTGTCAATGTTTCTACTTAATAGTGCTAATATTTTACAAGTGCCCTGATTGTCCCTGATTATTTCTCGATGTGTCCCTCATTCAGTTAAGATTTATCCCTGATTGGTGAAGAGCTATGATGGGAAGATATGTTTGGTAACAGATGTTCCATGAAAAAGAGAATTTTTGGGATTAGGAAAAGGAGCTGCAGAAGCCTGTACTAAGGAAGACAATCATCTCGGGCTGACTCTTGCATATGTTCTCAAATCAATTTTAGCTAAATAATGGAAATGTAGTTGTAATACTGGAATCACAGATTTGTTGCAGGAATATATAAAACTACTGAAAGGTTAGTTATGTATATTAAACTGGATCTTCATGACCAAAAAAAACAGAAATGGGGAAATTTTTCTTTCTTTCTTTCTTTCTTTCTTTCTTTCTTTCTTTCTTTCTTTCTTTCTTTCTTTCTTTCTTTCTTTCATGTAGGACAGTTTTATGGAAGATTGTGTAATGCACACTAAGGCTTACTCTGTTATCCCCAAACATATGAAAATCATAGGCTCATAGGACAAAAGATTAGCTTCCATTGACAAGTGTGGTACTCAGCAACATAATATCGTAAACTTAAATCATACTGAGGTCATAACTGACTGACATAATGTTATAGCTTTTAATGTTAAAAGGATGTAGCCAACCCTTCCCCAGTGAGGAATGGAAAGATAATGTGATGAGCTTTTCAGAATGGTTATATTATCTACTATACACAACAAGGTATAACTGATATTTAGAACTGTTTACCAATGCTAGATTGCACTCTGTCATACAACAAATCGAATATGACACATGGATATAATCTAATGTAGTTGTAAGGATATTGAGTGGACAAGGCAAAGTCATTTTCCTGTTTATACCTTGGTACTAGCTTTGTACAATGTATCAATAGCACTATTGTTATCTGCTTTACTATTACTAATTACGTTAATTACTCTTTAATGACTTCTTATAACTCTGTTGATTAAATGCAAAGAACATCAAGCTGCTCTTGATGGATTATACTTTCTGAAAAATATGTTCTTAATAAAAAGATACAACATAAAGAATCATGAGTAGCAAATTTGCTGAATGCATATAACCAGAAGAAGGGGCACACCTAGAGGAACACTTATGTCCCTGCATAAACCACATTCCCCAACAGCACATCACTGTATGGACAGAGTGGGGGGAGAGGGGTGTGGGGGTTAAGAAGCACCTGGAGGCACATTTTGAGCTGAGACCTAAATTTGGGGGGGTGACTTGTGTAGAACAGAGTGTGTGTTGTGACTTTAAGAAGTATTTCAAAGTGAGGGCACATGCGTATAAATAGAGTGCACGTGCAGGCAGCAATGCAATTTTGAGTGAACAGCCAAAGTGTTAACATGTATAGGTTCAGTAGTCAGTCTGTTTATAAGTTTATTAAAGTTTAAGCTACTAAGCATCAATCCTGATGTATTTATATGTAATAAAGCTGCTTGAACCAAACCCACAACTATTCATTTGTTTTATCCTGATCGGACAAGCAACATGGTGTCAGAAGCAGAATGTCTGAATGACATGGTGCTAGAAGTAGCAGACCTGAATAACATGGTACCAGGAGTGGCGTATCTGAAGGGCATTGTGTTAAAAGTTTTGTCCCAACTTGCTCAAATGATTAAAAAAGGTCAGAAACAAATTTCAAGTAATAAAAAAATTCACATAAATGATTTATCCTGTAAAGAAAATGGTACTAAGCATTTGCAAAGCACAAAACTCATTATTAATCAAACAAAAAGCACAAAACATATTATTAATTTAATGAAATGTTTGAAACCACGATATTTGATACAATTATTTGAAATCCTTATGAGAGTGGGACCCCCGTGCCCTGGCCCAGCAATCAAGGAGCCTCAATTCTCACCACTAACACTAGAGAGGGCATCTCATATATGAGGAAAGGATAACAAATGCAGACAGTAAAGTGCAATTTCCCTTAAGAACACACAGAAATCACAGTCGTCCAGGGCTGGTCACTCCCTTGCTCCCCAGGTCCCCAGTAAGACTCCCCACTGGCACAGCTATAGGGTCCAGATCTCAGCCTAGCTGGGCAAGCTAAAATCTCCAGCACCCTCTCTGTCCAACCAGTGCTTCGTGTCCCTGCCCAAGTAGTTGACACACACACACACACACACACACACACACACACACACACACACACACACACACACACACACACAGGCACACACATATGCACTTTGAGAAGAGGTTATACAACCACACAGACACTTCTGTGGAAGGCTGGCACAGGTTCTCCAGCTGTGCCCCTTTCTCCCAGACTATACGATAGTAATTACTGCCACCACCCATCTAATATGTATCAGCTACTCAAAGGCCCTTAAAAGGGTGTCCAATTATTACTGTGCAATATTAATATCCAAATGGTAGTATAGCCCAGGTCTAAAGCTATTAGAGTGGCCTTGTACAGTTTTACCAAAGGCATGCAGTACTCTTAAGAGCTTAACTTTTCTATACAAAAACCAGCCACAGTTAAAAGGTTTTAAAATATTTAATAATAAATAATTAAAACCACAGGGCAATACTTTCTAATATACAGTGCTAGCCAAAAGTTCAGAGATCACACAGAAATACTTAAAATAAATCAGTAGTACAGCTCTGACATTACAGAAAAACACTTAGTCTAATCTTTCTATAGTTTCTAGCCATCTCTAAAAGAAAACACAAGTCTAAGATAACTTACATAAGACTTCAGGTAGAGTGCTGAGTTGGATAGTCAGACAAAAATGCTTAATAATCTCTGGTTCTCACTGTTTAAATTGAAACTCCAATTCTGCTAAACATTACATCATCTTTTACACCTTCATGGTGTTCCCAGGCTGACAGAAACTGCATTTACATTATTTTACATTTAGAGCAATAAAGGACATTCCACATGTAAATTCTGGTCATTACCTTTAGCCTTAAAAAAAAATAGGCAGGAAGTCTTCATCTACCCGGACTGGAGCCAACTTGTAAAACATCAAAGGCAGTGATGAAATAATTTTAATTTCAAAGGACCAACAATAAATGCTTTACTTAGCTTTCTTTAGAGCAGATGGCAATGTTGCCACATTGTTTTACGTTCAACATTCACAGTATTTACAAATGATAGAGTTATGTACCAAATTCTATTTGATTAGGCTTGCAACTTTCACCCATCTTTACCAGTCTTCACAGAGAGCATTCAGACCTACTTCTGCTTTGCATAATGAGCATGTTAAAAGTAAAATGAACATAACAAAACTATAACAAGCATGATAAAAGTCAAACAAGCATAACAAATATAATAAAATGGCAAAATGAGCATGGAAAAGCAAAGTGGCTGCATTTTTTGGTAAACAACCATGTTTTTTGATATGTGCTACTATTTTGCATTGACTAAAACTATTCAAAGTATAATTAAAGTTGTTCAAAGTATCTCAGAGTGTACAAAGTATTTGCAGTGTGTGCTTTATTGCAATACAATTATTTTGAAGAGTTTACTGTGTGCAAAGTACAGTTATTTCACAAATTTCAGTTATTTTGAAGTGATTTTTACACTGTACAGAGTTATTTTGCAAAGAGCAGTCATTTTGAAAAGTTTCTTGTGCTATGTACAATTCATTCACAAACTGCAGTCATTTTGAAGTGTTTCTTACACTGCACAGTTATTTTGCAGAGTATAATCATTTTGAGAATTTTCCTGTGCTGTTTACAGTTCATTCACAGAGTGCAGTCATTTCAAAGTGGTCTTGTGCTTTAAAAACTTATTTCGCAAAGTGCAGTTATTTTGAAAAGCCTATTGTGCTTTTGAGCATAATTACAAGTTTCTGGTATAAATTTCTGACATATATGCGTGTATGTTCGTACATAATTCCAAGGGTCTTTATTACTGTGTGCTGGCATGACAGAGGCATTTCGCAGACTTGGTCCACTTGTGTTTGATCATAATATTGCAGATAATTGTAAAGCATTTGAGCAGGAATATGATATTTTCTTTTGATATTTTCATTCAAGCAGCTTTATTTCTGATAAAGATGCATGTAAGAGGGCATTTTTTCTGCTTAATCTAGTGGGGTCAAAAGCCATTGAAAGAGATTTGTGTGTACACCAGCAATACATGCAGGAGAAGGGGAAAACTGTCATATTGTTGTACAAGCTGAATCAAGGGAAGACCTTAAGTGCTTGAAACATAAATTTAGAGAAATGTGTAACCCCTAGACAAATGTTCATAGGTTCATAGGTAGGTGCTAGGCTATTGGCCCTAGGGCCTATATAAGCCTAGCCAAATGGTACCCTGGCTTTTGCCACCCAAGAAAATTATTTTCCTGTGCCCCTGTCAAGCAGAGCCACAGAAGTGATCCCCGGGATGAATTTCTTATCTCCCATCCAATCATCAAGATTTTTTTCTTGAAGAGTGCAAATGAGGAGCTTTGTTTGATATAGATAGGTAGTTTGTTCCAGAGTATGGGAAGTCTCTGGGACAGAAATCTATCCCTCCAGCATGTTCTGTTTATTGTGGTGACAAGGTTTCGGTCCCTAGAGCGTGTAGCTCAGAGGGATTGGGATTTCTTTAAATGGAGCATGTCCAACAGCTTTGGGTTTGGCATAGCTTTGTATGTTAGGCAGAGATTGCACTTATTTTATACAGGAGACCAAAAGCCAGGAGAAACTTTTGCAGCTTACATTACTAACTTGAGAAAGAAAGCTAAAATATGCAGATTTTATGACCTGAAAGGTGAGTTGATAAAGGACAGGCTTGTGTATGGTGTTAATAATGCTGCAGTGAGAAAGATTTTGCTTCAGGACAATGATGTAACATTGAGCAAAGCCACAGAGATTTGTCAGATACATGAGCTTACACAAAGGCACACAAATATGCTTGCAAGTGATAAGAGCATGGTTTCAGCAGCCTCTAGTGCAAACATAGACAGCATGCAGCACATGGCTAACAGAAACAGGACTAAGCACATGGCAGCTGAAGCCCCTGCGTGATTTCCAGGGAAAGTCCCTACCTAAGACTAGCTCAGTAAAACACACATGATCGGTGCAGCACAAGGGTGAGTCAGCAAAACCCAAGTCAAGTCTCTTTGTTAACTGTCATAATTGTGGTGCCAATCATGAGTCCAAAGAGAAAAGTGCTTAGTATTTGGTCAGCAATGCCACAAGTGTAAAAAATGGAACCATTTTCAAAAGCTTTGTAAATCAAGCAAGTCTCATTCATTTATTAAGAAAGGTCACTTAAAAAAGCAAGTTGAACATATAGAAAGCTGCAGCTCTGCTTTCTATGTAGATGGTATATCAGTGGTTGGTGAAAAGGTTAATACAGTGGATTTGTTGGCAAAAAACTGAAGTGTTTTGTACTGTCCTGTTTAATGGTAAATCTATAGAGCTCAAAGTGGACACTGGTTCAAAGTGCAATGTTATGTCAGCAGAAATATTTGCTAGAGTAAGAGCTGGGGAACATCTTAATTGGGTCATCTGTGCAAAGCTTATTACTTATGGAGGTGAAGAGATTCAGACCAAAGGATCAGTAGTGCGTTCATGCTATTCAGGTGGGAACAATTACAGCTTGCAGTTTTATGTATTCAAAAGACCTGTGCAGTCATTATTAGGTCTCAAAGACAGTTTAAAAATGAAACTGCTTTCTTTTACCAAAGAAGTTGATCATGTAAGCTCATGTTCTAATTTCACTGATGTTATTTTCACAGCGAATGCTGATATTTTCGAAGACCAGCTAAGTAAACTTCCAGTTGTATACTCCATGAAATTAGACCAAGAGGTCAGTCCAGTGGTCAGACCAGTGAGAGGACTTCCAATAGCTATTGCTTCACAGAGTCAAAATCCAGTTAGATAAAATGGTGCAGCAAGGCGTGATCTGTCCACTTACAGAACCATCTGAATGGATGTCTTCCATGGTAGTGTTTCATAAGAAAAGCTCAGATTTATTTATTCGGGAAAGTCCAACTTGGAATGAAGTCAATTTTCAGTGGAGGCCCAGAGAGCAATGCTTCAGATGCATGTCTTTGTAACATGGGAGGAAACCAGAGCACCCAGAGGAAACCCACAAGAATGCAGGGAGAACATGCAGAGTCCACACAGAAGGCACCCCAGCTGAGAATCAAACCAGAGAACCTCTTGCTGTGAGGTGACAACGCTACTGCTTTACTGTCCACCATCCAGCTGAAATCAGAATATGTATTGACCCAAGAGACTTAAACAAAGTATTAAAGAGACCCCACCATCCTATGCGTACAGTCGAGGAAGTTGCTACCCTCGTGCCAAATGTCACCGTTTTTTCTGTCTTAGATGTGAAGAGTTCATTTTGGCAAGTAATGCTTTATTGCAAATCTTCACTACTGACTACATTCAGCATGCCATTTGGTAGATACAGATTTCTCAGAATGCCTTTTGGAATAAATTCTGCCAGTGATGTCTTTCAGTGTGCAATGGAGCAACTTTTTTCAGGCTATCCATGTGCTATAATATTAGATGATTTACTAGTTGGAGGCAATGGTGAAGCAGAGCACGACAGAAACCACAGGAAAGTTCTGGAAGGAGCATGTGAAGCGAATGTAAAGCTCAACCCCCTGAAATTTAAATTCAGCCTAACAAAAGTTACTTATGTCAGTCATTTATTTACCAGTTCAGGCTTAAAACCAGATCCTTCCAAACAAACAGCCATTCTTGAGATGCCAGATCCAGACAATGTCCAAGCCTTACAGTGTTTTCTTGGTATGGTTAATTTTTGAGCAAGTTTATACCACACTTCAGTGAATTATCAGTGCCCTTAAGAGAGCTGACATGCAAAAATGTTACCTGGTCATGGCTGGAACAACAACAGAGAGCATTTGTTGACCTGAAAGAGAAAATTGCCAGTCCACCAATGTTAAGATACTATAATGTCCACAAACCAGTAATTCTTTCCTGTGATGCTTCAAAGTTCGGTCTTGGTGCAGTTATTCTTCAAGAGGGCAGACCGCTAACCTGTGTCCATACCCCTCGACCTCCTAGAGCTAAAAATCTGGTCAAAGCCATCAATAATGGGGGACAAAGACCTAAAAATAGAGCCACTTTTTAAAATATTGCTCTTACAAACTTACAAAAATTGATAGAATTGCAGGTTTTGCATTAGCATGAATTTTCTGAAGGGTATGAAGTCTGCAATTCAAATGTCTGCCATTATTTTCTGACTTTAACCCTCAATGATTTGCCAATGATTTCCCAGAAAACCACAATTTTCTGAGAAATGGACCAAAAATATGAGGCAAAAATCTGGGCATTCTGTGAAAATCTATACAGTTGAGAGGTATGTATGCATCTAGAACTTTAGAACTCTTACCCAAACTGATATTCAGTATGCTGAAATTGAAAACTACATTTTGGGAGTTGTGTTTGCATGTTTGAAGTTCCATGATTACAATTATGTTTGAACTTTTCAGATTGAGACAGATCATCAGCCTCTAGTTACTATTTTAAAGAAGCCTATGCATACAGCTCCAGAAAGGCTACAAAGAATGATTCTCAGATTACAAAAGTACAACTTCCAAATAATCTTTACAAAAGGAACATTTCTTTATCTGGCTAATTCCTTATTCAGATCACCCAGAAATACCACAGAAAAGCCTGATGCAGAGAATTTTGACTTCGATCTCATGGAAGTGTGTAATTTTTCTATCACAAGACTTGATGAGCCAAGAGATCACACAAAGACTAAGACTAACACAATTTTGCAAAAGCTCAACCACTTCATCAATGTTAGATGACTGTCAAAGCAATCTTGTGTACCAACAGAAGTGTAACCTTTTTTTTCCTTACAGAGATGAGATGTTTATCGAAGATGGTATCATTTCCATAGGTCCTAAAGTTATCGTTCCTACTTCCTTGCAACATGAGTACATCCAGATTTTGCATCATGGCCACCCAGGTTCTGAAGCTACCAAAAGAAGGGCGAGAGGACTATAATTTTGGCCTTCTGTATCAAAAGATATCGATAAAGTACTTTCATCTTGTTCAATATGCAATAGTACTAAACCATATTTGCAAAAAGAGACACTTCAGCTAAGTTAGCTTCCTGAACTACCTTGGTCAACAGTAGCCACTGACATATTCAAGTGGAACAGTCAACATTAATTAGTGTTGGCAGTATCTTATTCAAACTGGTTCAATATTGATTTGCTACCTAACCTAATGTCCACTACTGTCATTACTAAGTTGAAGCATCATTTCTCAGTCCATGGTAGTCCACACAAAGTTATTTTTGACAACGGTATCTAGTTTACCAGTCAGCTATTTCAGAAATTTGCAAAAGATTGGGACTTTATCCATGTTATCAGTTGACCCACAGTCAAACAGCCTAGATGAACATGCAGTACAAAGTGCAAAGCAATGACTAAAGAGGTCAAAGTGTGACAATACTGATGTTTTCTTGAATTTTCCTAATCTCAGAAATATACCCAATGACAATTTACTTGCCTCACCTGCTCTGAGACTTCTGGCTAGGCAAACCAGAACAACCTTAATTGTTAGTTCCAGTTTGTTGGTGCCTAATGCTAAAAATACCAGAGAAATCAAAGCCCAGCTATTCAAAAAGTGTTCATTCCAGAAGTCCAGCTATGATAAAATGAGTAAATTTCTTCGTCCATTGAAAGAGGGAGAGATAGTGAGGATGCAAATGGCGAAAGGTTTTTATTGAACTGGTCAAGTGAGAGGGATATGTGCCAAGCTGAGATCTTACTTAACAGAATCTGAGGTTATAGAATACAGAAGAAATCACAGACTTCTTCCAGTGTCTGTACTGATATTGCAGCATCGTATCCGTGATACAGGCGCTAGATCTCAGAGTAATCCAGACAATGTTCCTGTTAAAGGACATGTCTCAGTACCTATTCTTGTTCCTGATGATGTCCCAGATGTCCCTGAAGTTGAACATTCATTAAAGACAGTCCCTGTTGCTAAACCCAGTCCTAATTTTTATGCCACATGATCAGGTCATATTTCCACACCTAGTGTAAAATACACAGTAACCTGGACATGATTGTTTCATTTGTAATTAGTTCTGTATAACTGCATGCCAAAGGATTATTTCTGTACAATTGCATGTCAATGATTGTTGTCATTATTAGTGTGCATGACTTATTTCTCAAAGAGGGAGAATGTAGAACAGAGAGTGTGTTGTGACTTTAAGAAGCATTTCAAAGTGAGGGCATGTGTATATAAATATGGAGCACATGCAGGCAGCAGTGCAATTTTGAGTGAACAGGGGGTTAACATGTATGAGTGCAGTAGTCAGTATGTTTATAAGTGTATTTAAGTTTAAGTTACTAAGCCTCAATCCTGATGTGTCTGTATGTAATAAAGCTGCTTGTACCGAACCCACAACTGCTTGTGTGTTTTATCCTGACCAGACGAGTGACAACTTGTTCATGTGCTCAACAGCAATTCTCCTTATGAATCTGGACTAGGGTTTGCTATAGTATTGTGGTATCTTTCTTTGGCTTCCATCATGCAGTTAAGTAAATCAGTGTAATGTTGTTGTATCAGATCATGTAGTGCAACACTGTCAATGGTGCATGTTTTATGATTTATTTAGTCGTCCCCACTGACACAATTGCATTGCATAAGCTAGTGTCGTACCCTTAGACTGATTTACATTGCCAAACTAACATTCATGAGTCCCAGGTCTTAGCCAGCTTATATAATGCTAAGCTTGCCTCTTGTTAGTGCATTATTAATGTAAACTATGATAATGTTCCTGTTAGAGTGGATGCTCTCTCTCTCCCCCTCTATGATGCCTGCCATAATATAAATTCTGGATCTTTACTGCCAAGTCTCCATTGAAAATGTGCTCCACCCAGTTGTGTCATCTCAATGCAAAACAAACAGATAATAAATATGTTCATGTGGGCTGTTGTACAATTTCTGTTAAAATCAATCAAAAAAGTAAACAAACAAATTCTTATGGGCTATTTTTAGTATTTTAGAGTTAATTTGTTATGCTGTAGTTGTCTACATCCAAGGAGATGAAAATTTAACCTTATATCCTTTTATTGTTAACTTGATTTAGCTTTGTTTCCTTTTGTTGTTAAGTTATGGGTAAAACCGATATGTGGTGTATGAGTGACCTGCAATGTATGCATTATACAGGAACAACAGTATGAATGTAGAGACTTTCATATTTTTAGAGACATCCTCTCAAAATAAGCACTTCAGAGGTACCCCTTCTTGGTTAGTCTACTTGGGACAAACTTCCCTTCATTATCTGGTTAAGTGACTTGCTCAGAGTGGTGCAGTTTACAAGCAGACATTTAAGGAATCAGGCTCAAAAATACTAGTTGAACCTCATTAGTAGCATCTTGCCTTAACACACTTCACTAACTTGATATGCAAGTATAAACACACATTAACAGCCATATTACCTGATTTATGTCTAAATAAAACTTAATTGCTAAAGCATGCAGCCATTTTTATGTCTTATTTTCTACTATTATTCATTATACGTGTTTTTAATGTAATGTAATATATTTTGGACAGTGTCTTTCGTTCAGAATCACAATAATACCTATCAAGATTGGTAATGCTAAGACGTGCTACACTGGACCATTCGGTGGCTTTTTAGTCAATCAACCTTTGATGTGGAGATTTCCTATACTCTGAGGAACTTTAGCAGTAGAGCAGCACTCATTTTATCTTGCATTATGGCTTACAAAGTGCAAGTATTCAGAATTCTAATTAGTACCATCCTTACCATTTCAGTATGGGAAAGCAGGCCTTACTGATAATATCATTAATACTGGCAACTAGTGTCTTATTCTGAATAGCAAAGAGTGCAATTCTTCACAAGCATATAGTTCAGGAGAAGCAAAACTTTCTGAAATATATTTAGCATTACTGCAGTCGGCCTTTACTGCATTCTAATGTTAAGGTTCAGCTGTCTGTGTCAGACTAATGTCACTAATAAAGAAATGACTTGAAACACGAGGAATTATGTCCAGTAAGTGGTATTTGCACATAGTAAATAAAATACTGATCAGAGAAACCATGCAGCAAAGCATGTAAATGTGTATTTTAGAGTCCTGAGTAGAGATGCTCAAAGTAATTAGAAGACACAGCTCTCAAAATCTCAGCAGTTTTAAAAGATAGAAGCATTGTGTTGGAAGGTATGTTTCTGTACTGCTAAGTTGAGATGTAATGGAAAATATGCACACTAGGAGTACATGAATGCTACTGAAATCCTTTGCCACTGATGCGTGAAGTTGTTTTCCTGGAAACATAGAAGAGTGTCTGTCATGTACTGAACTCTCTGCCAATATAAACTAAAGCCACTTTGGTGTATAGTTTATGTCCGTTTCCATGGTGATGCCTGTCTGATGAAGACATCTGAGCTTAGTGCCTCTGCTGTAAGGTAGCTGACAGTTTACCATTGTATTAACAAGAGTGGTATTCAGGACTGAAGTAATGTTTTTGTTAATGTGTCACCCGTGTATACAGCCTGAGCCATTTCAGTCACCTGTTGTGCTGTTAGTGTGAGTATAACAATGCTGATGCTGCCATTTGACATCCATGTGACACAATGAAGGTGCTAGACTTTCTGTTGCTGCCCCCAGTAGGCATGCTTGATCAGTATATAAGAAATCATTGTAGATGATGTCAGACACTGAGCAAAAGGTCTGAAGATGCATTTTAGTTTAATAAGGGATTCATAAAACTGTAATACTTTGGAAATTTTCTCACACCTTTCACAGACAGGCAGAATCTTCTAGTAAGAAGTGAGAATGAGGCAGGGCTTTGTTGGAATGTTCAAGCTGTTCTCAACATCCAGATGGAATGATTTTTTTTTCAATAAAGAAAGATAAAATAGTAGTCTAGCACTGTTTACTCTTTCATTTACTGACATTACTACAAAAATAATACATTTAAATGCAACATCTAGGACTGCATTTGCTATTAAGTGCCTAAGCTGAACAGAATGCTACTTATATGTACTTCTTGAGTAATGTATTAAATTAACTGGCATTACAGTGAGTCAGACAATATACAATTGCTGGAGCAATAGAGCAGTAAAACATGATTATCAAATTGTATTACTGTACCTGGATTTAGGAATAAGACAAAGCTACCCAGTCAGTCAGGCTGAGTAAGGATGTGTATCTTGTGGTTTTTCTTACATCATTGGTGAGGACTGGTGGAGGTAAGACTTCTTTGTGAGTATTTGGTTCCCTAGGTGAGGTTAGATAAGAGTCAGGTGCATAGCAGCCAACTTAGAATAGAAACCACAGGCTGCCTAAAGCAGAAATATTTTAGCCTGAATACCACATAGTGTGTCTATAGTTTACTATGTGTGGTTAACATGTATGCTTTAAAAAAAAAACTGTGGCTACTATATCGTGACTATCACATATTTTCTCAAACTAGATGAGGATTATGGGAGAAAAATATTAGAAGACAAGGACTACCGTGATGTCACCTGCATGAAAAGGGTTAAAAAGTGGGAGAGAGTGAAACTCATGGAAAATTAGGAGTAGGTACCCTGAGTTGCAGGCCAGAGGACATGTCAGCATTGCAACATTTGTCTATGACATGGCTAAAGTCAACCAGCTATATGCATGGCTAAAGGATAATAAATGCCCTAATTATTATAATAAAAATGCTTGCCATTTCAAATGAGGATCTTTCTAATTTAGAGTATTATGATCAGATCTCTGATCATAATCAATCTGATCAGATCTCTGATCATAACCAATCTGTTAGGTGTTCATGAAATGGATTTCAGGATATTCTCTCTTAATGTTAACATCCATTTTAAGAATATATAGCAAGTTAGTTATTATCACAGAAATCCAGTCATATATCATTGCAGTACATTGATCATTACTGCTCCAACATATTACTAGTTACAGTGGAAAAAAGTGAAGGACTACAATAGGTTTTAAAGCTTTTTAAGCCAGAAATGTAACTGGGATGTGGCAAAGGGGCAGCTGCCTTGGACACAATCTATCATGTGGCACAATCAGCAGGTACCAATGGTGCAGGAGTGCAGTACCATCACTGCTTTATAAAGGCGTGATAATATCTCAGCTTCACAAATGTATGGCAGTATTGCATTTACAGTGATGGCTAAAGTGTAAAAACACTCATTGAATGACAATGTAATTGTTAGTATCAGCTTGCTATGGTTTATGAGAAGAAGAGCCTTTCTTTTTTTCTTTTGGTCTTCTATTTTGAGAAGACCTTTTGTGTGCGTGTGTGTGTGTGTGTGTGTGTGTGTGTGTGTGTGTGTGTGTGTGTGTGTGTGTGTGTGTGTGTGTGTGTGCGTGCATGCCCGTGTGTGCATGTATGGATGTGTGAGTGTGTGGGGGGGTGTTGAGCATCGGCCAACCTAGTTATTATTCTGTTGAAAGCTATAACACACTTACCTCTGCCATGCATATAATAGCCAGCAGCAAGGTGTATACCTGATCTAACAGCTTTAAAAGCTGTTAAACACTACACTTTTTTCTCTCAAGCATATTAATTGAAATGCTTCTGATGCTGTTTTACCCTGGATGCCATGTGTGTTGTGGTATGGGATGATCATAACAGCCCTTGAGGTGAACTCAACCATAATTCTCCATGTCTTTTTGCATTTTACAGAGCTTAATCAGCATGGTCCATCTACTGCAATGATTTAATTGGTGTTTAGAATATTCAGCATCATAACACGTATGAAAGTAGGAGTCTATTGATGCATTACAAAAGTTAAAGTAAGTATGCATTTGAACAGATAGTACTATTTACTTACCTTGGATTATTTTCTCTATTAAAATATTATTACATTAAAAAGAGAACATAATCAAAAATAAAAACATAAACAAGCAAAAGACTCCTTCGCAAAGTGATACCAAGACACCAGTCAGAGTAAGGTAATTAGCGCTTTTGTTCCCTTTATTCACAATATCAAAACTGAACTTCATCAGATAAAATAACCTTTTATTGGTTTATCAACATGGTGTAGTATTTATAAAAGGAGGGAGTGGGTAAGGTTAGGTTATTTTATCTGATGAAGTTCCGTTTTGATATTGTGAATAAAGGGAATGAAAGCGCTAATTACCTTACTCTGACTGGTGTCAGGTTAGGTTATTTTATCTGATGAAGTTACGTTTTGATATTGTGAATAAAGGGAATGAAAGCGCTAATTGCCTTACTCTGACTGGTGTCTTGGTATCACTTTGCGAATGAGTCTTATGCTTGTTTATGTTTCGTTTTACTACAGAGTCTTTGCGCTGGATTAATAATAAAAAATCAAAAACTAATGTAAAATACTAAAGAAAGATGATGGAAGGTATTGCTGATAATCCACACAGTTATAATTCACTTTTGTCTTTGAAATCAGTTCACAAATAACTACTGTTTTTTTCTTCGCAGAGATATCAAGCTGGTCATAACTGTTATCATCTCTGCAGTCACAAGAGGCCTCAGCAATGCCTAATGCTAGACTTTGTATCACCTCTAAACAACCATTGTGTATTGTATGTTGTAACAACTGTATTTCATCTAGTGGGGCTGGGTTGTGCATGCTTCATATCCAGTTAACACAAATAAATAAATAAGTAAATAAATAAATAAATACAAATTGTCTATCCTGAGAAAGCTGCATTTTTATTCTTAAGCAGTAATATATGATAAAAATGTACCTTACTGAGGAATCCATTCTTGTTTGAGAAAGGTTTGTTTCTGAATATGAAGCCTAAATGACCAAATGCTGTGAACAGATGGAAGTTAAATTCAATCATCACCCACATCCTCTTTCTATGGAGTACTGCAGTTTGTTTTTATTACTATAGCACAGAACTCAGACATTACAGAACAACACCTCAACATGTCATCTAACAAACTATAATGTTAATATTGTGGCATGTTTTAAGAATAACGTCTGATGGTTACTTGAAATGTTTAAATGCACCTTTGGTTAATTTATTTATGTTACATAAATGTTTAAGTGTATATCAAGTTAATTTTATTTATATTGCTTGGAACTTGGTTAAACACATTATAAATCAGTACCATAATGCTCACTGCAGGTAAGAAATGCTCTAACAACTATCACCATAACAAGACAGCTTCCGTAGTACAGGCAACAATCATACATCTGAAAAAGTACCAGAACTCCTGATTTAATTTATAGTGTACCTAACAGAAGGATGACATGGAATAACAAATTAGTAGACTGTGATGAAAGCAGATATGAAAATTGTACAGCAGTTACTGCTGTTATTGGTCTCCAGTTACAGAGCAATATAGATATGTAATCCTGTAAAGAAAGTTTACTGTGGTCTCAGAAAAATCCAATGTACACTACTGACTAAATTTATTGCTCCATCCACACTGATGAAAAGTAGGAAAGGGGTTGAGGATTGTTTCATAGTTTGTAGCTTTTGTTTTTATTGCAGAGGAAAGAAAAGGTCAGGCTGAATAAAAGCATGCTCAAAGTGGCTGGGGAACACTTAACAAGTATTTTTTCAATGCCTTCTTTGTTCAATTTTGTTTTTAAAGCCTGAATTATTATAGAAAGTGTTATAGCAGGAGATGCTGCAGGATTTGCTGTTGATGGAACTCCCAAATGACTAATGGGATGTTTCTATTTCTTTTGATCTGTATTATATATTCAGTCTGTGTGGTATAATATTTCAATAAACCATGCATAAAAATGAGTTAAGATGGATTTACAAAGGCATTCCCTAACCAAATTCATCAACTCACATCACTAAATATAACATGATTCACACTTTGATATTGTTTATTGCTATTACGTAGTTTGAATGGGGTAAGTGTCACTTCTACATCTGCCTTAGAAAGTACAACTGCATGCAAGTAGTAGATATCATTTAGATAATTTAACCTAATAGTTGAACAAAAAGCTGTGGTGTAAATAGTGAATGTGAATGCAAAACAAAGCAGGTCATGACAGGGTTTGGGATTCAGAAAGGCCTGCTATGAGGGGGAAGCCTTAACACTGCTATTTTACCCCCTTGAGGTACGCATTTCTGATTAACACACTGCCTTACTGCTGAGCTTTCCTGCTACAAGGAGCATTAGTCCAGAGGGCTCTCTCTAGCAGGGTTGCCTGCTAATGTGGTAATCTAGTAGATCGGCTAATGATAATTGGTCATGTGGTCAACCCTAGAAATGCATGAACTTCCTGATTGATACTATATCTTTTGGCAGAATTTTGTCACTACTGGAGGAAAAAGTGACACCATCAAAAGTGGTGGCCACTTATTCACTACTATAGAAGCAGTTGTTTTGCAGGTAAATTTAGTAACATGTGGAGGTGGTGGGGGTGTTAATATGTATATGTGTGTGAATGTGTGTGTGTGCTTTTCAAAAGGAACATGAATAAAGCTGAATGAATGTGTGTGTGTGTGTGTATGTGTGTGTGTGTGTGTGTGTGTGTGTGTGTGTGTGTGTGTGTGTGTGTGTGTGTGTGTGTGTGTGTGTGTGTGTGTGATTGTGTTTGCCTTTGTGATAGTACTGGTGGAGTTAGGCAGGGAATTGAGAGTCCAGATATGAGCATGCTTGTATGTAAATGGGTGAGTGTTTCACTGAACGTGATTGACTGTGGTGGGGTTAATTTGTTTATGGATGTGTATGTGTGTGAGCATGTCTCTGCATGGATGACTGTGTCTACCTGTGTAATAGCACTGGTGAGGTTAGGTAGGAATTGAGAGTCCAGATGTGTGTTTTTGTTTGAGCATGCTTGCGGGTAAATGGGTGAGTGTTTCCACCAGTGTGATTGAGTCTGATGGCATTTGTTTGTTGATGTATATGTGTGTGTGTGTGTGTGTGTGTGTGTGTGTGTGTGTGTGTGTGTGTGTGTGTGTGTGTGTGTGTGTGTGTGTGTGTGTGTGTGTGTGTGCGCGTGTGTGTGTGTGTATGTGTGTGTGTGTGTGTGTGCCAACAGTTTTACAGGACTAATGTTACCTAAAGTGTGCTTCAGAGACATGCTAATGAGCTGATAACTAGGCCTTTCTCATTGTAGCCATAGGTGTCTCTAAATTGTATTTCCTTACATTCAAAGTAATTGAACCTAATAGCCATGAGAGGTGAGCATTCTTTTAAATTCCAGTACAAATGTTTGCTTTTTATGTGTTTTTTAGTATTCAAGAAAAAAGAACACATAAAAACTGCTGCTATGAGCAAAGATTACTTTTCTTTTGCCACATAAACCTGTTTATTATTATAGGTTCTGCACATAAAAAGAAAAACTTTATAACATGCTGTATTACCAACTCGTGAAAATAATTTTTATAATTTCAAATGGTTAATAAAGGCTCAGGTGAACACACACCCGATGCTATTTATTTATTTTTGTCATTTTTTTCATTTTATTTTTCTTTAAACTTTGTTATGCATGGAGTTCTTATTTTGTGCAGGGTAGCATTACAAAGTCATATATGGTAATGTTTAGCAAATAAATTTTACTTGACAATTGTTTCTATAGTTATGATAATCAGGACATCCATGATTTCGTCTCATACTAACAAGTGGCAGGTGCATAATCACAGACATGCTGCTGTACACAAATAATGTTTATCTACGGCATTTTTAAAACATTTTATAAAACCTGTTGGGAGGTGCATATGTTAATTTTTTGCATGTTTTTTAATTAATTATGATGGTTATTTGTTTCAACAGCTAGCAAATATTTAATATGGCTGTGGATTGTTCATTTCCAAGGTAACAAACTGAGCAAGCCTTTGTAACACAGTTTTCTGAGTCTTGTCTGCATGATTAAGGCTGTAACTTGCGATCCAGATAAGACTCATACAGATTAAACCAAGGCAACGTTAAACAATGTGTAACTTCACACTTTCACTTGAAATGAGCTCCATGCTAATATTTTCCAAGATCTCTTTTTTAGCCAACTGGAAATAAATGATGTACTTCACTTTCAAAGCACAAGTGGATATTTAAGCATTGTAATTAACTTAGTCCAATATTAACAACGTTGTTCCGATACAATGAAGGCTGTCCTTTTACCCACGTACCACACAGCTTAGATAGTTCAAAAAACTATCTTGAATGGATATTGTGAAAAATTTATTGTAACCAAACTGTAAGGTACATAAAATAAGGTACTTTAAACACATAAAAACACGTAAAAAGAAAGTAACTGATTTAGCGCTTTCATGTCCTGCACCGGAGACTTCCTCAGAATCCAGTTACCATTACAGATCTTGCATTATATATCACACAGCATTGTCAACTCATTGGTTGAAAATTAAACATTTGTGTAATTGATTACAATTAATTATGAATTAAAAGGGCTATGCTTCAATAATAGATCTAAGCAACACTGCAAAAAACATTTGTATATAATAAAAATTGTTGACCAGTATAACATGTTGAAAATACAGGAAAAACAAAAATAATATACTGTTATAATACCAAGGGAACAATTATAAATAGGTGCATATTGTTTTTGTTAACTCTAAAATCACAATTTATGTAGATATGAAAAAATATATAAATGTAAGTTATGATTTAATAGAAAAAATTATATTTGCTAAACACATCCCTATCCCACATTTGTTATATTGGGTGATTAAGTGAATAAATAAACATTTTATTGAATAACTATATATAAAATATGTATGTGTATAAATGTATATATCTGTCCCAATATATACATGTATGAAGGAAATAAATAAATAAGTAAAAATAAATATGATTTATGCTTAATAATCTCTGGTTCTCACTGTTTAAATTGAAACTCCAATTCTGCTAAACATTACATCATCTTTTACACCTTCATGGTGTTCCCAGGCTGACAGAAACTGCATTTACATTATTTTACATTTAGAGCAATAAAGGACATTCCACGTGTAAATTCTGGTCATTAACTTTAGCCTTAAAACAATAGGCAGGAAGTCTTCATCTACCCGGACTGGAGCCAACTTGTAAAACATCAAAGGCAGTGATGAAATAATTTTAATTTCAAAGGACCAACAAGAAATGCTTTACTTAGCTTTCTTTACAGCAGATGGCAATGTTGCCACATTGATTTACGTTCAACATTCACAGTATTTACAAATGATAGAGTTATGTACCAAATTCTATTTGATTAGGCTTGCAGCCTTCACCCATCTCTACCAGTCTTCACAGAGAGCATTCAGACCTACTTCTGCTTTGCATAATGAGCATGTTAAAAGTAAAATGAACATAACAAAACTATAACAAGCATGATAAAAGTCAAACAAGCATAGCAAATATAATAAAATGGCAAAATGAGCATGGAAAAGCAAAGTGGCTGCATTTTTTAGTAAACAACCATGTTTTTTGATATGTGCTACTATTTTGCATTGACTAAAGCTATTCAAAGTATAATTAAAGTTGTTCAAAGTATCTCAGAGCGTACAAAGTATTTGCAGTGTGTGCTTTATTACAATACAATTATTTTGAAGAGTTTACTGTGTGCAAAGTACAGTTATTAAACAAATTTCAGTCATTTTGAAGTGATTTTTACACTGTACAGAGTTATTTTGCAAAGTACAGTCATTTTGAAAAGTTTCTTGTGCTATGTACAATTCATTCACAAACTGCAGTCATTTTGAAGTGTTTCTTACACTGCACAGAGTTATTTTGCAGAGTATAATCATTTTGAGAAGTTTCCTGTGCTGTTTACAGTTCATTCACAGAGTGCAGTCATTTCAAAGTGTTTCTTATAAGGGTGATTTTGCAAAGTACAGTGATTTCAAAGTGGTCTTGTGCTACAAAAAATTATTTCGCAAAGTGCAGTTATTTTGAAAAGCCTACTGTGCTGTTGAGCATAATTACAAGTTTCTGGTATAAATGTCTGACATATATGTGTGTATGTTCATACATAACTCCAAGGGTCTTTATTACTGTGTGCTGGCATGACAGAGGCATTTCGCAGACTTGGTCTGCTTGTGTTTCATCATTGTAATTATCTTAATAACTCCTGATAAAGGGCTCATGCCAGCTCAAAAGCTCAAGCAATTACAAAACCTATGTTGGCCCAAGAAAACATATTACATCACACCTCTGTTCCAATGTCTGTGTTTTTTGCTCGTAGACCAATATGGCATTTCTTTAATTTTTTTGTCACTTCTTTAGAGAGACCTTCATGAATTTAATGCAACCATGGAGGTGGTATATGTAAATTTGGGGGTTGGGGGGTGCTTGCTCCCTGCAAAAACAAGAAAAAATGAGTTTTTACCCTTTTGGATTTCAGGCATTGTATTCATTCTTTTGGAACACAAACTTTCAGGAAGTCAGAATTTGACAGTAGACACATCTCTGCCTTATACTTGTAAGGTCAAAGATTCAGTACTGACTCCCATTCACTGTCTTTTTCAAGGTGGTATGCCTCACAGTGTATATGTAGTTTTGTCTGTATACTCCCATTTCATCCCAGAATACATGTTGGTTTATTCCCTGGAGCCAAAAGATGTTGGAGCAGGACTAGGTTGAGAACAGGTAGGGGCATTTGTACTCCTAGATCTGTGGCAGGGCCACTTTTAGTAGATCTGCCTCATTGAAATAACTCAGTCTCAAAAGATGTCAGCAATCAGAGAGATAGTTCCACTTAATCAAGATAGATGGAGGCTGGCGTTCAACAGTCATGCAAGATACAAATACCAGATTAACCTCACTCAGAATATGCATAGACCAAGTGCTAAGATACTTAAGGGAGAAGCTGTACTGCTACAACAAATAAAGCACTTAATCTGTTAATAAGAAAAAAAAGGACATATCCATATAAATTACATGCACTCTTGATCTTGTGCTACAGATTGTGGCTGAAAAGGGCCTTTGACCAACCAGTTTGTGTACTGTCTTAAAATGTGTGTACATATACACTATGTATATTCGTTTGCTACTTCTTTTTGCTGAGTTTGGTTTAGGTAGACATCTGGTTTGTCAACAAACTTTGCTCAACAAAACAGATGTTCATTGTGTGTCAGAAATCAACAGTCCCCTGGGTAAGGGAATATTATCCTTCACTGGGGATGAATGATCTCAGCGTTAGTACTTATAATTAGCAGGTGGTGTGGGGTGGTGTAGGGACAGTTTACCACCTGGAAAAACAGAAGTTTTGTTTTGCATGTACTGAAGCGTTGTTTCAGAGAATGTGTGTTAGGTTTACATTGCTTTTTTTAACCTATTGCAATCGATGTTTTAGTGTTGATCTACTGAAATTTAAACTAACTTCATTAGATCCATATATCTAAATCTAATCTATATAGTCACATACCTATATTTCTTATCTATCGATATCTATCTATCTATCTATCTATCTATATAGATATGAAATTCTCAGTCTTCCCTACCCAAGTGATGTTCGGTATCCATGACATTCATTAGATTGATATGATTGGTGACATGCAAATTGTTGGATCCTGATATATATTTAAGGATTATTCAGGCTAAATATGAATCAGCAGACTTGTTTTGTTGTGGTCCCCTTACAGAATGAGACATAACTCTTCTCCCTTCTGAGTCACTTAACCTTTTTAGTGATAGCCACTTTAAGTTATATGCACACAGACAACATGTTATAGACATCTCAAAAAGCTTGTATGCAGTTTGATAACCTCCATGGGTAACCACCATTTCTTTCAAATATTAGAACTGAAAGCACCAGTCCAAGTCTATGTATGGATGACCAGTGCCTATATTGTTTATCTTTCCAGTCATTTACTGCAAAACTTTCACTTACTCTGACATAAAAAGCAATGATAATGCAAGTTTTTCATAGAATGGTAATCTGTTAATTGTAGAAAAACTGCTCCAACCTCCAAATACCACTAAACCAAGCAAAAAACGAAAGCGACGACAATTGCAGGTAGAAGAAGATCCTCCAAATTTATTAACACACAGAATCACGAAATAATCCACAGAATGAACGCCTTCACAGTTACAGCGTTTTCGTCCAAATGGACTTCATCAGATAAAATCACCTTTTACTTAATGATATTTATATATAGAACCATTAAAACTTGCACCAATCATTAGTCTGTTCTCATTTAAAACATACAAATCAACCTACAAGCTACTAAATAAATAATTAGTTCATCACTTCCTGTTTCCATGAAAATTGATTCTTAGTTATAAATAAATAAACTTTAAATAAATAAATAAATGTATTTGTTACTTTAAAAACTCCTGAAAATGTTGACAATTTATAAATATTCTATTATAGTGTTAAAAGATTAAAAAGTGTTCATAAAAAACCTTATTAAAAAAACTTGTTAAGAAACTGTTTTAACCTGAATGCTTAGTACAAATGTTAACCTAAAATACAACAAGGGTGCCACCTACTGACAAAATCTAGTAATGGAAAAAATATCACACTCTAGCAGATCTAATTTTCAAGAGGGGCAAAATGGAAATATATTCATTTAACCCTGGTTTTTTATTTGCCTCCAGGGTCACTTGCCACCATAACTCTTTGTAGGCAATATTTTCCTCCCAAAGGCCCCCTCTTATATTTCTTTTTATTTGATCTAAAACAAAAAATTGGAATTTGGCCCCCACACATGTCTTAGTATGCCTATAAATAGCATTTGTTTCTTTTCCCTTTTTGACATCATACATGTGTTCATAAATACGCCTCTTTAATGTCCTTTCCGTCTTTCCTATGTAAAATGAAGGACATTCCAAACAAATAGCCAAATACACCAACCCTATAGATTCACAATTGTAATAACCCTTACTAGTTATGCATCTACCCCTGCTGGCCAAGAAGACTTTTTCTCTATTTATAATATGTGCACATTGTTTGCATTTACCACATTTGAAAGTTCCAAGTTTGTCCCTAATTCCAACTTGACTTCTCTTATTACCACAATTATTATTTTCCAAAATCCCTTTTATACTTGCTGTATTTTTGAATACTATTCTTGGTGTCACCTGTGGTAACCCATCCAAATCCGTGAGGGCCCTAAATCTTTCCCATTCCTTTTGGAATGTGTTTTTGATGTTCTTGTTCAATAAATTATATTCTAGAACCAAGGATTTTTGAAAGTTCCCTTCCTTCTCCACCTCTTTATTATTCTGCTCACTATTCTTACCAAAAATGGGTTCAAACCTCCCTTTTCTTCCTTCTTCCACTTCAGTTCTGATATTTTTAATAAATTCGGGTGGGTATTCTCTTTCTAGGAACATTTTCTCTAACAAGTCACATTCTACTTTAAATTCTTCCTCATCATTTGTCATCCTAGACCCTCTCACAAATTGCCCTTTCACTATGTTTTTTTTGCAATATATTGGGTGGGCACTTTTAAAATGCAAAAAGGAATTCACATAAGTGGGTTTTCTATAGACCTTTGTTTCAAACTTTCTGTCACTTTTTGTAATTTCCACATCCAGGTATTGAATTTTAGTTTCAGAATAAATATAGGTGAATTTTAAAAATCTGTAGTCTTTTCTATATATGTAATACCTTCATCCAAAACATCCTTACCCCCTATCCACAAAATTATAATGTCATCAAGAAACCTCTTGTATAAAGTCCAGAACTTTGCATAGGGGGAACTCAGTACATACCGTTCCTCCCAATTTGCAAGAACTAAATTGGCAAAGGTAGGTGCACAGGCTGCCCCCATTGCTACACCTTGTAGCTGTCTAAAAAATTCACCATTAAAAGTTAAATAATTGTTTTTTAATATAAGGTCCATTAAGCCTGTGCACACTACCTTTTCTTCTAAGGTCAATTTACTATCCCCAAAAATTTCCTCCTCAAACATTCTTATACCAGCCTCATAGGGTATAGATCCAAATAAATCGACAATATCTATTGTGACAAAAATCAATTCATCACTATAAAAACTATTGTTCAGCCCTCTCAGTAAATCCCAAGAATCTTTTAAAATGGCTCTCTTTTCTAGCCATATGTGTTTGGCCCTTTGATCCACATATTTAGCTAGGGAATTAGTTTTAGACCCTCCTGCTGAGACAATGGGTCTCAGTGGAGGGTCCAACCTGTCTTTGTGTATCTTTGGTATACCAAAGATGGCTGGTATAATGGGCTTCTCTATTTTCAAAAAGGAAAGAGTTTTCATATCAAAGAGGTTTTCATTTAACATGTCTTCTAAGATATTGTCAATACGTTCATAAGCAGTCTTAATTTCATTTAATGAGACTGTACTATATTTAACTTCATTTCTTAGTATGTCGTTCATCTTTCCTTCATACAAAATGACATCCATCACAACTATACCCCCGCCCTTATCGGGTTTCATTACCCTTACATTTTTATTGTTTTTCAACTCTTCCAGCTTCTTATATTCTTGGGGGTTAAGATTGTAGTGTACTCTATTTTGTTTCACATTTCTTTCCATCTTCCTAATTTCATTCTCCATAATAACTTCAAAATTCTTCAACTGATTATGAATCGGGGGGTTAAAGGTGGATTTTTTTACTAACTGATTCTTATTATTATTGACATTTCCCATTCCCAAAGTGTTTATACCTATCCCTTCCTTGTGAAATAACAATTCTAAATTCATTTTCCTAAGGAAAAGTTTCATATCAATTAATGTCTGGGTTGAATTGCCTTGGGTAAGTGGGATGAATTTAAAACCTTTCTCTAAAAGTTTAAAATGTTCAACTTTTAACACAATGTTGCTAAAATTATAAATGGTGAACCCCTCAAGGGTATTAATATTTTCTTTGACTTCTATTCCATGTGTATTCACATTAGGGTGGGGGGTCTCTATTGAAATTGTCTCCCCCTCCCCCTTCTCCCCCCTCGTTTCTGAAAATCTCCATAACTTCTGTTGTTTTCCCATCTCCCTTCTACATACCTATCGAGAGGTGGAAATTCAACATCATATTCATTCACATTAGTTTCCATCCCTTCCTCATTTTCGTAGTAATTTTCTACCACTTTATTATTTTTATAATAATTAGGGACATTATTATTATAATACTGCTTTCTAAAAAGTGGGGGTTTTGGATAACAAACTTGAATTTCATATTCATGAATATCCCTCCTTAATTTGTCCATTTTTCTGTCCACCAAAATCTTACATTTATTGTCAACATCATCCTTTAATTTAAAATACTTATGTCTTTCCATTTCTATTTCAAACATCAAGTCATTTTTAATAGAAACATCCAAAGTATCAATTTGTGCTTGTAGGTTTTCCAAATTCCTATTATTCTCCTCTATAATTAGTTTAACAATGTTCAAGCCACATGTATTAAATACAGCCAACAGTTCTTTATGAAAAATAGAGCCGGCTTGCACATTGTTCGGATATTTCCAGGTCCTAAGACCTTTAGGTACAATATCACGTTTTAGGCATTCATCCAAATATGCATTTTCTATGACAATACTTTTGTATTTATGCAACAGTTTATATAAATTGTCCATCTTCTTATGGTAAGAATCCGTGTTGTTACCATTAGGCAGTCTATTACCAGAAATTTGAAAGCTATATTGTACTTGCAACCAGTCTTTTAAGTCAACAGTTTTTTTATGGCAAACAGTACCTGGTAAAGAGCGCCTTGTGTCCATTTGTTTCTTTTCTGCGCTCGACACACCACGTTCCTGTGTATCCCCATAAAGGATACCGGGTGTAGCTGCGGGATTGAAGCTACTGCCGTTTGTTTCATCTCCTTCTCGGCCGTTTCTACCACCGCCATCCAAATCCCGCTTCCGCTTGCTCCTCGGACCGTTAGCCACTTGTTCATCACATCCGTATTCATTGCCACACGCTCCTTTCACCTCCTGGTTCAACATGGATTTGCAAAGGGGCGTCAATAGGTCTATGAGCTCACTTAGTTGACCAATGAGCTTTCTAGACTGCCCCGAGTCCGTTGTCTCATTACTTCTCCCCTGCGTCTCCGCTTCCATATCAGAACTAAACACCAAGAAAACTGTAGAAAAACTGCTCCAACCTCCAAATACCACTAAACCAAGCAAAAAACGAAAGCGACGACAATTGCAGGTAGAAGAAGATCCTCCAAATTTATTAACACACAGAATCACGAAATAATCCACAGAATTAACGCCTTCACAGTTACAGCGTTTTCGTCCAAATGGACTTCATCAGATAAAATCACCTTTTACTTAATGATATTTATATATAGAACCATTAAAACTTGCACCAATCATTAGTCTGTTCTCATTTAAAACATACAAATCAACCTACAAGCTACTAAATAAATAATTAGTTCATCACTTCCTGTTTCCATGAAAATTGATTCTTAGTTATAAATAAATAAAACTGAAAGCACCAGTCCAAGTCTATGTATGGATGACCAGTGCCTATATTGTTTATCTTTCCAGTCATTTACTGCAAAACTTTCACTTACTCTGACATAAAAAGCAATGATAATGCAAGTTTTTCATAGAATGGTAATCTGTTAATTGTCCTACAATACCAGACCATTATGATTACAGCATTCTGTGAAGCTCGACTGAGGTCCATATGCTGTCTAATATCAACTCAAAGCTGCTGAACTAGCTACTTGCCAAAAATATTAGGATTATGCTACCTACTCCACTTTATATCACCTTAATATTTTGTTAGCTGAGCATCTCAAAATGAGCACAGTTATCTCCACTGAGTAAAAATGAAGTTTATTAATGTGTGTGTGTGTGTGTGTGTGTGTGTGTGTGTGTGTGTGTGTGTGTGTGTGTGTGTGTGTGTGTGTGTGAGAGAGAGAGAGAGAGTATCTATATCTATATATCTACATATCTATATCTATCTATATCTATATCTAATATATATATACAGAGAGAGAGATGAATCATTTACAAAATCGTTTTAATAGTAATTTTCAAATGTGGAGGCCTCACTCCCTCAGCATGAGAGATGGACCTTTTCCAGTACATGCCAAGCAAACCAAAAAAATGTGTGTATTAGCCATTCTGTATATTTTTTATGTGGGCTCAGACTACAAAAAGATAATGGCCAATAGGTTTATGTATTTGATTGGAACTCTGTTATTGAACAGAAAAGTACTAATTCATTTTAAGTGGGTGGTGTGTGTATATGTGTGTGTCTCTGTGTATCTGTGTGTGTCTGTATGTCTGTGTTTTGTGGAAAGTAAAGCAAAACATTTACATGCTTATATGGGGAAGGTCAGAGTACTTTTGTGATATCTCTGGGAAGTTCACATTTTTTTCTCTGTTTTGAGGTTGGTTCACTGTCATGGAATCCTAGGCCCCATGGTGCAGAAGAGGCTAGAACTTTGTGATGTTGCTGGCAGAGGCCATTGTTAGAAAAGCAAAAACATGCAAAATGACACTTTCAGAACTCCATTAGCTTGCCAATGAAGTAAGGAGAAAAGTAACATATTATATGTGCCATAAAGTAAAAATGAAACTTTATTAGTTTTTGTAGATACATTTTTTTGCCATTGTTTTTTGCTCACCAAAAATGAGCATTCACTCCCAGGTGCTCATTTCATTCACCATGTGTATTAGACCCTTTACCTCTACCCTGGGCTGACCCTGACCCATGTCTGTGGCCAATTAGAAAATTGAGAACCCCGATGCAGCATCATTCTTCTGTAGGGGAGTGCTTTTTATGTATAATCCATTTCCCATGACCCTAGTTTACACTCATGCCATCATATGGGATGGATGTGCAATGGGGCATGCTCACATATTATTCATCTCTGTAGCAACTCAGCCACTGACCACTTCCCACAGACAATGCATCTCTTGAGTCCACAGCCTTGGCTCAAGGTCTAGCATAAAGAATACACCAAAGTGCATGTCATCTTTCTCCAGGATGTGCAAATCTATCCAACCATGTTAACATCTCAGATAGCTGAGCCACTATATAATCCAGGGTCACCTGAGATATGGACAATGCTTTATTACTCTACATCATGATACTGGTTACTTTGTCTAGGTGAAAGATGAAAGACAGTTTATGATCTGTCTGCAACTTTATATACATATAGTGAGAAAATGTTTGAAAAAGGGAAGCTGCAGGAGATGGCATAGAGTAAGTTGTTTGGTTAATAAGCAGTCTGACTTGTATACCAATCATGGGTTTTTGGAACTGTTACTTAAATTGTTTTTATTCAGATATATTTTATTGCATTTTAACAATGTAATACAAATATTAATACTGAAATCGCCACTCTTCTTTGTGGAACTGAATTCTAAATTTTTCTTCAAATAGTTTTTCATTGTACTTTAGTAACATAGCATAAACATTAACACCGAAATCACATCATGTTACATAAATGGTATACCAAACTAGAAAATCCATCTTATGGAATATACTAGTTAATTGTCATGATAGGAACAATTTTGTTGAAGAGGAGTCTTGTGAAAATGCACCAGTGGTTGTTATCTTGAAGGAATTTCAAAAATCAGTACCTAACATCAAAAATTGCATTTTTTCATGTCTAAGTTGATTTTATCTAGCCCCTGATGTAAAACGTCAAGAACCTGTCCCAGCCTTTTCTTTTGCACTTTCTAAACTTAAAATCACTAACACTGATTAGATCTCTTTTCTTCACAAGAAAGATGCCTGAATGATGCTCAAACACATTGATAGAATAACTGGCTACAAGAACTGAACTGTAAATGCCATTCTAGGGAGTGGAATTCAGTGTGGGTCTTCCTGTAATTGGATGCCCAACAGGCCCTCCTGCTTTATAAGGGATGTACTGCACTTTTTGGCTCATGGTTTTCCCATATTGGCAAGTACCTTTGGTTCCCCCAATCCACGACTCTTCCACATATAAGAAATTCCACTTCAAATAATTCCAAGATAGTTCTGCTCATCAATAGAAGTTTAAATAGCAAAATGTCAGAACTTCAGGCTTTCCTCGACTTTCAATACATCCTTAGCAGTCTAATTATCGATATTTGACAAGAGAATGGTAGTGATCTATGTAATTTGATTGAATGTTCATTTGATTAAAATCCAAATGACTAAACCCATTTGACTGAAAACGTTTTTAAAGAAAACCTTCTTCACAACAAATACACCACAAAAATGTTCCCTGTACTCCCCATGTGATGGATTTGCCCTCCACATTACCCTTATTATAGATACTAACTCACTGGTCGCACATTAGATACTACCTTAATAGTCTCACAACTATAAGGAAAATAAAAAGCACCACACACAGTGAATCATTGCTGGAGTGAAAATGCAGTCACCTACAGATCTGGGGGTGCAACATGATGCTGAACATTGCAATCCACACATTTTCTGCTATTCTGACTTCCCTAATATCTCATATGATAAGAAATGACACTATCAGATACTTTCTATAGACTTCTGCACTTTTCTATCAAATGATTTTAGTCAAATGAATTTTCAGTCATATGAGTTTTCAATCAAATGGGTATGACCATTTGGGAATCACTCAAATGACTATGCAATGAAATTACATAGACCCTAATGATAGTACTCCCTCCTTGCCATTTTTCATAAATTTCATTCTAGTAAGGTGGTTTATTTTGCCTTATGTTCCAATTGCTCTTGTTTTGGCATAGGCAAAATAGAGCGAAGATTGCGGGACAGAATTTATACACACATACATGACATCAGAATTAAGAAATCAACAAGCCCCCTCTCAAAACATTGTGTGGAATATCTGGGCCATACTTTTAATTCTTTATCATGGACCAAACAGAAATTAGTAAGAGAAATGGGCCATGGACACTACATCTGGAAAAAAGTGAGTGATGATGGTAATTAAGTCTTAATGGGATGACTTGGCCCAGATTAAATGAGTACTTGTCGATCGCTTGTTTGTTAAAACTTAAAATGCTTGAAAGATGATTCAGTTCACTGATAAGAGCCTTAAATTTTGGGTTGTACAAAAAATATTAATATGTATGTTTAAAGTATTTAATTATCTCCCTGATTTGTCATTGTATTTTTTTATAGTTTCAGTGATAAGATTTTTTTCAGACTGTAAGGTTCATGAATATACAACAACTATTTAACCAACCATCTGTTATAATTGAAGTTGTATCCACCCACAACTTTCACGACTGGTGTTATTAAATATGGTCATTATTGGGGGGGTGGCTATCACATGAGTAATTTTGTAGCCCCGATTTGTTTATTTAAAGGGTGTGTTGAAAAGAACCAATCATATGATAACATTTTCAAGAGTGAAGACGAAGGTGCCTATCAGACTTTACTGTATGGGACTTTATCGTTATTTTTTATTACTCTTGGATACTTTCACGGTTAACGACTGTGTTTTTCAGTATTTCCCAAAGTGACCTAACCATTCATTTGGCATTTGTTTACATGCCAGCATGTTGCGTAACACTGCACACATGTAGTATATTATGGAATTGTATGGCAGGGCACCATTCAGGACAGCTAACAGCAAAAGTAGGCCCTGATTAATCTGAACACATGTTTGATAATGTTTCTGGTCTGTGACAGTGGATACTGTATGCAACTTCTTCCACAGTCCATGAGTTTCTTACTGATACCTTTAGCCTTGGCTTCTGGACATGTCTTGTATCTCCATTAAGATAGACCTGTGTAAAATCACTGCACACAAATCACTGATAAAAGTTGGAAGGGTACCAGATGTATCAGTTGCTGGTACAGACTGCATAACTCAGTGACACATTATATATCATATACTGTGCATTGCAGATCACCTTGCAACTGATGGAGTGAAACCTTTATGGTTGACACACGATTGCCCCTTTCCACAGGTAGAATCTTGATACTTATGTTAGTGCAGTCAACGACTTCCTGTACTTCAGGTAAACAGGCTATTTTTATAAAATTCTTGCACAATATAGCTTTTCTTTTCTATGTTTTTTTGGGAACCCATATGCCCCTCCACATGCTGTAGAATGGCATTGAGAAACTGGTGTAGTATCTCTAAGTCACAGCCTGTGATGCACCATCTGTGTCGCAAGCTGGTTGGTGGAAGGTCCCTGTAGGCAATATTTTCAAGGCTACACACACTTAGGTGTCCACAGGTGTAGTAGTCCAAGTTTCCCATGAGTTTGCTTATGAGAGTGACACATCATAACTAGCTCCTGCTTAGTGCCTCTATCCACCCCCTAGCAGTTCACTATTTTTATGTTATGGAGCGTTTGGGCTGTTAGATGAAGAAAAACAACAAAGATGTGCTACAGGTGAAAGAACTCAGTATTGTGGCTATTAGCTAAGATAATAATCTCCTGCATATCTATATCTGTTAAGCAACAGCTACCCATAGCATATTTCAATGGTCTTTATCTCAGAATGCCAGAATTTGTGTGCAAACAGCAACTACTGCAGTTATGCTTCATCACTCTAGATTTATAAATTTCTACATCACACTGTCATATTGTTTACCTTCATTTGCATTTACCATACCCCTCATTTTAATAATGTTGCTCATTTCCAGGCCATTATTTGTTTATTTGCATAACATACTGGCCACAGAATTTTGTGATCTAGAATGGTCACACCTCTGAGTCATTTCCAAGCATGTGCATGGTCACTTGTCACACAATATTTCCTGCATTCTTTATAGGGTCATAGGATCACAGAAAGTTACTAGGCTATTGGCCCTGAGGCCTTTACAAGCCTAGCCAAGAATTTAGCCCATGTTTCAACAAGTCAGCACCCTATGCCACTGTCCAGAAGGGACATAGGTGGAATCCCAGAGGTGTATTTTCTGTTCCACATCCAGTTATCCAGGTTACACTTAAAAAGGTTTAATGAGGTACTCTGCTTTACATGGAGTGGGAGTGTATTCCACAAAAGGGGGAGTCTCTGGGGCACAAATCTGTCCAGCCAACAAGTCCTATTGATGTCACAGACCAGGTTGAGGTCTCGTATGTGGGTTACTTGAGTGGAGCTTGACTTTCGGATATGCAGCAGTCTCACCAGGGCAGGGTCTGAGATTGCTTTGTATGCCAGACAGAGGTCACCTCTGAGGAGTCTGTAGGAGACTGAGTAGAGGGACAGGGCATTTAGCCTATATGTGTAGGGTAGAGGTTTGAGGCCCTGGATTCTCCGGGTGAGGAATCTCTGTGGTCTCACCAGCTGTTGCATGTGCTTTGTGAGGTACATGCCAAAAGGGGCATTGTATTCAGTAATTGGTCTTATAAGGGAAGAATACAGGGATGTTATAACCACCTTGTCCCTGGATGAGATACTCTTACCAATGAGGTGGGCCATGTAGAAAGCTTTCGTGCAACGGAGGCAACATGGTGGTCAAAGTCAGTTTGCTATCAACCTGGGTTCCCAAGTTCCTTACGACTGATTGCATGCTTAGTGCCTTATTATCAATGTGATAATTTGTGGGAATGTCGTTCTCCCCAAAAGGGATGATGATGATGATGATGCATTTTTTGGCATTCAGTTTGAGGCCATGTTTCTGGCAGCAGTCATTTGTTTGGGTGAGACCCTCATGGAGGATGTTCACATCACTAGGGTAAATGAAGACAGCACCCAGCTTGCAGTCATCTGCAAACTTGGTCAGCCATACTCCACTAGATTTGGCCTGCACCTCTGAGAAGTATATTCCAAACAGCAGAGGCCCCAAGACTGATCCCTGGGGTACACCACTTGTTACGGGTCTATTACTTAAGGTGGCTTCCACTACTTTGACTAGGTGGGTTCTATCAGTGAGCCAGTTTGCTACCCATCTGGTAACATACGGATTGAAGACTAGTTCAGAGAGTTTATCTATTATACCTGAGTGGGGAATAGTATCGACGGCCTTGGCCAGGTCAAGGTAGGCAGTGTTCACCATCTTCCCCTCATCTATGACCTTGGTGACTGTCTCAGAGAAGTCGACCAAATTGAACAGGCAAAACTTCCCCTTGACAAAACCAAACTGTGTAGCATCAAGTGTCTAGAGGTAGCCAATGTCCGTGTTAATGAGGTCCATGATAATCCCTTCCATGGCCTTGCAGAACAGGCTAGTTAGGCTGATAGGTCTATAATTTCCTGGATTGGTAGATGCTCCACCTTTGTGCAAAGGGATGACAGTAGCTGTTCGTCACTTGGCTGGGACGAAGCCAGTACTCAGGCTTTGGTTGAATAAGGTGCCTAATGGTGCTGCAGGTTCCTGCCTGAGTTCATGTAGGATGCAGCCTGGGATGTTATCAGGTCCCATGAAGACTGTATTTTTTGCCTTTGAGAGGGCAGTGATGACTTGCTCCCTAGATATAAGGGAAGGGGGCAGGTGCTGGAGATGTCCTGTTTTACTGATGGGGGGGGGGGGGGGGGCAGAGGAGTGAAGTTTTCACTGAACCTGTCTGCCAGCAGGTTGGTTATATCTTCAGGGTTTGTGTATGTGGTGTTCTTGACCACTAGTTCTGAGCAGATCTGGGTGCTTCCCTTGAGATTGTGGACATATGTGAAGAAAGCCTTAAGACTGTCTTGAGTAGATGTGGCCAGTTTGGACTCGAAGTTGTCTTTGAAGGATTTCACTAGTGCTCTTATTTGCTTGTTCAGGCCAAGGAGAGATTGCTTCCAGTTAGACACCTGCTCCTTCTTGGTCCTGGACAGCAATTTTTTCCTTTTATTATAGAGTTTATTTGTTGTGCATGTCCACCAGACAGGTTTACTCTTCCTTGGGGAGGAGGATTTCATCCTGTCTGATATTCCTGATTCCATGCAGCTATATAAATGCTCATATAGTATTTTGGTGTAAGTTTGGACATATGTGCCAGTTTCTGTGGAGGGGGAGGGGGCTGTGAAGCAATTTATACCTTCCCTCAGGATGTTGTAATCAGCTTTGAAAACATTTTTTTGTTTGACCCCAGCTAGGGAGAGGTCGGGGAGATGGTGACTTGGAAAGAGACTGCTTTGTGGTCGGATCTTACCAGGGATGATGACACTGTAGGGATGCTGCAGTGGTTACTCATGTTGGCTAATACCAAGTCCAAGATATTTTCATCTCTTGTGGGGGTATCAACCAACTTATCCAAGGCATTTGCGTTGACAAAATCAAGGAATCTCTTGGCATTTGTCTTTTGGCATAAGTATTTCTTCCAGTCTTTGGTTGGATAGTTAATGTTGCCCAGGATGAGGGTAAAGGTTTGAATCTTGATAGATTCAAAGAGGTCCAGATAGGTGGCATGGGCATCTTGAGTCAGAGTTGGAGGCCTGGAGCTAGCTATGATTTGAATAGGGGTCTTGTCAATTGTTAACTGCACCTGGAGTATTTCCTGTGAATCATACTGTTTGAAACAAAATAAGAAACGAGCAACAGAAACATTCACCGTTTAATAAAACAAAGATAAAAAGCAAAGCTTTTGGGTTTCCCCTTCCTCATGGCAAACACCTATGCTAATTTGGTTTTGAGCCAATGGGAGAAGAGGTATATCTATAAAAATGAAGGGTATATTGTTTCTAATATTCTCTTCTATAAGTGATTGGTAGATGATTGCTTCCTGCTTTGGAAGGGAGATGAGGTTAGCTTGAAGAACTTTGTGGATTGCTTAGGACATAGCTCTGACTTTCTAAGTTTTAAAATGGAATATTCTTTGGAAATTATCACCTATTTGGACATAAGCCTAGAAAAAAAGATGAATATTATTGTTATAAGTGCCTACAAGAAAGCTGTGCATACTAACAGATATACATATAAGACCAGCATGCATGCTCCATATTTGTTTAGAGGCATAGTTAAAAGTCATTTTAGTAGGGTGTGTAGACTGAACACAGATGAAACTGTTAGCATCGAACAAATGAATGAGATGGCTTTAGAATTTATAGACAGGGGCTATACACATAACATGATATATCAGGTTATGGAAGAAGTTCCGAAAGAGAGGCAAGGAAGAACGGTTTCCTATTTTAACTCTGAAAATACATCAATCGGGCCTGCTCAGAAAGATGGAAAAAAATTAAGATTCGTACTAGCCTATAACAATAGGGCACATGATACTGAGAAAATTATTAAGAAAAACTGGAGCATACTTTTAAGTATGCCTGAAATGAAACAGGTTATTGATGATCAGCTTGTTTTCACCTATAAGAATGAAAGAAACTTAAAAAGAAGATTGTGCTATAAAGAACTTGTAGCAAGGGAAGAAAAAGAAAAAGAATTCATCAAAACAGGGCGCGTAACCCTTGCTTGAACTGTGCTTGCTGTAAGGATATATTAACAGATGTTCGTTTTATACATCCAGCAAATAAGAAGAGTTATACTTTTGACAGCTATGCATGTTGTAATACGACACACACAGTTTATTTAGCTACATGTACACAGTGCTCAAGTTTTTATGTAAGGAAATGTATTAGAAAGTTGAAAGACTGAATAATTGAGCATAAGTCTGAACTCAAAAGGAACATTGAGTTTAATGCTTTGGCAAAGCATACTATGGACTTAGGTCCGAGACATACATTTAAATTTAGAGTTATAAAAATATTACAAAACAGTGAAAGGGGTAGAGATATTAATAACAAGTTAGAAAATCTTGAGTTTGCATGGATTTTGAAATTAAATGCAGATATATATCCAGGGTTAAATGGGGCAGTTAGTTTAAAACCAGTATTACAAAGGAAGCAAATGATGCTGTATTAATTTTAAATTTTTAATCGATTGTTAATTGTTTGTTTGATATGATTGGCTGGATGCATTATGTAATTGTATAAAAATGTTTTAGTAAGATTTTATGTATATGCACTGAAGAAGGGGAAACTCGAAAGCTCTGCCTCTTATCTTTGTTTTATTAAATGGTGAACGTTTCTGTTGCTCCTTTCTTATTTTGTTTTTTTTTTGAGAATATCGAACAAGGTTTGCTGCATGTTGGTCTATCTTTGTTATTTCATCATACTGTTTGAACAGCCTAGAGGTATGTATGTATTTGATATATATTGCAACTCCACCTCCTTTTGTTTTGCATCCCACAGCTTGGGGTCTGAATAATGATAGGATGAGTAATATGGTATGGCTGGGGTGCTCTCAGCAGCTTTGAACCAGGTTTATGTGACTGCACAAATGTCAGCTTCTTCCAGGGTTAAGAATGCTTGCAATTAGTGCAGTTTCATGTTTAGACTCCTAGCATTTAGCAGCATGACCTTTAATTTATGTTTAGATGAAATTTTCATGTTGGTGGTTTTGACCTCATGGCATTACCTAAAAAAGCACTATGGGGGAGGTAAGATCCTTTTCCAGGAGCCTGAAGCCCAAGGGAGACAGATGCAGGCCATCTCTGGCAAAGCATCATGGCTTATCAATTATGTCATCCCAGGCTGTCAGGTACTGGATCCCCTTTGAATGACACCAGAAACTAAGCCAGTTGTTAAAGTCAATCATTTTCTGTTTGTATTGAGCCATCATTCTGGGTGATGGCAGGATGCTGCTTGAGGCTAGGGGCATACCTGCCTGGGACACATACTCAGCGAGCTCAATCATGTCTCTCTTCATAAAGTCCAGGGAGGTATGTCTCAAGTCATTCACTCCAACATGGACTCTGACAGAGTCATAACAGTACCTGTTGAGAGACTTGAGTGCATTGGTGATATGGTGGATTCTGGCTCCCGACAAAAAACTAACCATGACTTTCTCCTTATCCAGCCTGGTGAGGGGCACGTCTGTGTGTCTCACAATGGAGTCTCCTATGACTAATATGTTGGGTTTATGTTTAGGCCTTAGTGGCTGTGAGACATAAGTGTGTGGACTATGTGTGATGTGTGATGTGGTGGGCAGTGGAGTTTGCGTGTGTTTATGCCTCAGAGGTCTCTTTTTTGTTTGGATATGCTTTTGTTGAAGACCTCCACATATGTGGGAGTGTGTTGTGTAGGTGTGGGTGGTGTTTGAGGTGTGGTGTTCGCATTGCCAACCTTCTCAGTACCTGATATACTGGCTTGTGTGGAAGAAAGCAGTGATACTAGGTGCTTGATGTAATTGCATCTCTCACAAATTGTCTTCCTAGGTGATAATAGTAGAGGGTTGTCCATGTACATGAGGCAGTTGCTAGACTGTCTCAGAAGAATGCCCATATTGACCAGACTGGCAGGAGAAAATGTAAAAAGTTGTCCATCCATATTTGTCAGAAACTGAAAGAGCTAAGAGGGTAAAGGGAGGAAGGTCTTTGAGTAAAACTACTAGAGGATAACACAAGTGCTACTAAAGGAAAACTTGTAGCTGGAATATCTCAAAAAGGATTAAAAACCATGCAGCTGAAGGTCTGGTCTGCATGGAAATCTAAACTATGCTACTCAATTTTAAGGTTAAGAACTCAGTAAGAAAAAACTCACAGTGAAGCACATATTAATCACTTATAGCCAAAAGAATAGAACTTGCAGTATGAAAAACTACAGTTAAATATACAGTAAAATGCAGTTAAACAGTAATGAATTGCAGTAGATAGCAATGAAATATATTTAATCAGTAGATTGCTATGAAACAGTAGCTCACAAATCACAACAGTAACACAGCACAAATAAGGCAGCAATTCAGCAGAATTCTGTCATCAATTTAGTGAGGCTACCAACTAGCAGTAATAAATACGGCAAACTAAATGCAGTTGAACTCCTAAGCACAAGTGACAAAATGAAGTAGGAAGAGGTACAGATTTTTTTTTTCGTAGAAAGTGAAGAAATAGAAGATAATGAGATAATTCAAGGTTCAGAAGCTAAAGGCACTTATCTTTTTCCAATATCACAGCAGAGCAAATTGCAGAAGGCCTCTCACTGCAGCTTTGAACAGCTTGAGCTAAAAAAAGGGAGCTAAGGAAAGATGCAATTTGGGCAAGATACAAAACCTTGAGCCACGATCAGTTAATATATTGCAAATCATAAAAACCCAAATAATCCTACATGTTATACAATAGTGGCAGTACAGGGTTGTACTGTGGGATGCACTGTTATATATATTCTCATCTTTGGTTCTTGGTCAGTCTAGCTTTGCCCTCATGACTAATATTCTGCAGTCATAATTGCATAAAGGCATAACCCCAAATTACCAAGATGGTAGTGATGTAATAAATCAAGAAAGTTACACAATTCGCATAAGTTAAAGATGATTACATTTCATAGTTTGTTAGCAAACCTAGAAAGTATGCTTATTAAAGTATAAGCATATTTAATTTAGAATTTAAAGCAAAATATGTCATCACTTGCCAATATGCCATCACAGAAGCAATAACTCTGTGCAAAATGAGCAGGAAAATCAAAATGCTGTGTATATGAAGTATCATTCCTAACAACTTGCATGCATTGGTGAGACAGACATGTATCATTTTTAGGGATTAAGGAAAAGCAAAACTATGTTGATAAGTATATCAATTAAAGCAAATGAAAGCAGGTAGAGTAGTCAGGAAATTCTAGCTATTGTAATCATGAAAGATGATCAAAACGTTTACAGTTAAATAAGGAAAAAAAGTAATAATGAAACCAATGAACAGGGAGCGGACAGAAAGAAGATAGCAAAAATGAAGGATTACTAGATGTATACTATTGATATGTACTGACAGACAGAAAACGGAAATGTCCTAAATCAGCCAGAAGTGATGACATGGACAGTAGTGTCAATATCAACCCTCTGAGAAAGGAAAACTTTTGGAAAAAAACTTGAAAGACTAAAAATGCAATGAGAAATGTGAGATTCTAATGCAATCATTTGAACTTTCATTTCGGCATTTGTTATTATGAAATTTATCAAATCACTACTGAAGGAAAATAATGTTAGAATACCTAAAAGCTTCTGGCTAAGATCTGAGACAACCTAGAATTGTGCCACATACGTCACTCTGTTCTTTGACAAGATCAGCAGGACATTAGATCAGAAGAGGAAGTTGATGGCATCATTTGCACTTTAAGGATACATTTGGCAAGGAAACACCAAGAAAAGTTGGTGAACAAATGTGACAGTTATGGAGGGGGCTAGGGTTGTAGCATGGGAAAACAATGCAGAAGAAATACAACCCTGAACATTTGGAGTAAAGAGTGTCCACTTGCATAAAGGAATAGTAACAATGAAGTACTGCACTAATAAGTACTGGGACTGGTTCCTCTCAGTGGAAATAAATGTAACCTTCGACAAGTAGCAATTAAAAACCTTGCAACTTTGCTGATTATAGAAAGTTTGGCAAAATGGTTGATATAAAAGGTGGTGTAGGAAAGTTAAGAAGAGACAGACTTAAACTAAAAAAATGGTTTAAAACACAGCAGTTTAAATTCAATGTAAATAAATGTAAAATAATATATCTGATCAGGAAGAACATGTGAAAGGGTTAAAAAGATATAGGGGAAAAAAGAAATAAAGCAGACAAAAAGAAGATATGATTGAAATATAAGCAAACACTACGAGACAGCAGCAAAGACAGCAGATGGAATGCTGGAATCTATAAGAAAAATACATCACCAGTTGAAAACAAGATCTTTTTCTTTCTAGTAAGTTGATAAGAAACTTTTTGACATACTTTATGCTTTAAGAAACCTTATTATCAAAATATCATAGGATAGATAAACTTCAGTAATGGCTACAAAATGACTTGTGGTCTGCATCTAAAGCCACGGGATGTTAACATATAAGATACTGAGTAAAAGAAACAGGATGGAGGCAGTTGGAGTATGACAGACATTCTAAAATAGTTGAAGGGAGTATGGAGTTGAAATGGGTACCATCTTTCAAAATGAAATCTAAGTTAAGAAAAAAATTACTGTTACAATACAGAGCCGGCAACTCAGAAGAGACACAAGAAGCTGTTCTTTCACACAAAGGCTGGTGATTGTTGCAGTCTTATTACAGTAGGTATATGGGCATAAAATGTGACTGAATTCAAGGATGCATAGGCAAGCATAAGACTATTCTCATAAGGGCTTGAAGATGACATTTAAGATCAATAGGACCTGTCTCTCGTTTTACAAATATGGCAGACTAGGCAGGCTATTCACTTTTATTAGCAGCAGAATCTATGCTTCTGAAGGATGCTACCATCTGAAAAGTCACAGCAGCTTCTGAAGCCACCAGACAAAGAAAACTTCCCAAGTCATAATATAGGGTAATTGGCAGGCTACTACCTAATGAACCAGGGTGCCAGAAGTTCAACCTTACTACACTGAAGTTAATAACTCATCCTTTTCTTGAATCTTAGCATGCTGCAGTAAACTCTTGTCTCAAAGCACTGACTTGATGACATAGCTACAGTAAAAATAATACTACAAATAAGATTATGCACTTTAAATGAGATATTCTAAATGAATAAAGTAAAAGCATAAAGTATTCCAGAAGGAACTGCCTTTTCTAATTGTATTGAAAAACTGAACAGTCAGTACTTTGAAGTTTTATAGAATATCTATGATTCAATTAGAGAAAAAAGTTTAAATCACAAAAAGGAAGCTAAGCTAATTTTTAACTCTCATGCAAGACAAAATATATGCAGTCATGACAATGATATAACTATATATATATATATATATATATATATATATATATATATATATATATAATACACACACACACACACACACACACACACACACACACACACACACACACACACACACACACACACACACACACGCATGCACGCACGCATGTACGCACACACACACACACACACACACACACACACACACACACACACACACACATGTGTCTCATGAAACAGCAAACACCTACATGATCATAGCAAAAACTCAAATAAGTGACTGCACAAAAAAAAACAACTATTAACTCCTATTTCTTTTGCATAGTGCAAGCTCCCTGCTAATTATATATACTAACTCTGAGATCACACAACAGCGGGGTAAGGGAAAATTCCCTTACTCCGCTGTACCACCACCCCATTCAAAAGACTGCTAGCAGAAATTCCAGTAGGAAAAATGTTGGCTCATATGAGAGTTCACTTTTTTAGAGGGTGAAAAAGCATTCACTCGTGTAATTGTAACCATATATACTTATATACACACACAGACACAAACACACATACATACATATATATATATATATATATATGTATATATATATATATATATATATATATATATATATATATATATATATATATAGATACACACACACACACACACACACACACACACACACACAGACACACACACACACACACACACACACACACACACACACACACACACACACACACACACATATTACAGTGATGGTGTTTTACTGACATATAAGGCTGTATACGTTTGTTAACGCAAGTTGTGATGACCTATAATGGACAACTACTTGTACAGTACAAAAAAATTGTTAAGGTTTTCATTATAGCTAAATTTTGAAACGTAATTCAAGCTAACTGGTTTGCAGACAGATGCACCTATGTTAGCAGTGTGCTGTAATATCAGAGAATACTGTAAATAAAATAAGTTAGATATAACTACACAGCCTGCTGCAGCAGCTTATCTAAATTTTACTTATTTTTTATTTCAGAAATATTAACATAGTTCTTCATCTACAGCACAATGGGCTATTGATGCCTGTAATGCTTTAATGCAAGCACACTTTAATCCCATTTACTTCAAACCAATATACTTTTATTTAGCAGTTTTAATCCTTTTCTTGCTTACCTCCATCGCTGCCTTTCTTCTTAGTCTAAATCTGATGGTTGAGAGATAGATGAAGAGTTCATCAAATGTGATGAGAACAGGGTTTAACCTTGGCCTGTAATATTGATACCCTGCAGGAAATTAAACTTTGATCTGTTTCTTTGTAAATTAATCCCAGAAGATGGGCTCTTGAGTGTCGTGGTAACCTTTGGAATATATATCTTTAATCTTCTTGTACTGCTGAATGCTAAATCCAGTTCTAGATTCTAGTCAGGTATGTAATATGAGGCAGAAGCAGATACAAGCATAATGACTAGACATTTAACATCCAGTTTGTGGGCATCTCACACAGTTTTCTGTTTTTCTGTATTATTAATATATTTCACTTGATTACTTTTCTGAATGCATGAAAATCATGTAATCAAAAAGGGTATATACATACACTTTTCCTATTAAGATGAAGTATTTAAATGTGGTAATGCCAAGATTTAAGTGCAAGCTTTCACAGGCAGGCTATTTTCAGGGCTATTTTTATTATTTACTTTGACAAGTGTTATCTTTCCTGACGTCAGTATTGCTTAAATATCATCAGTCAGAATTAAAGGTTGAAAATGTGCATCTATTCTTATGAGGAGCAGTTTTTCAGTAATGAGAAAATTGTGATAATTTGCTCTGTTTACAAAGCTTCCACTTCAAACTCAAATGCCAGATAACAGTATATAGAAGTAAATGTCAGTTTGTGGCCATGGGATACTCTGAATATCATACTCTACCATACATTTAGGTGTTTTATTTTTGTGTTATTGATTTATTTAGTTGTACTCATTAACTCTGGCATGTATCTTTTTCAGACTCATCCAAGAAGCAGTGTCTGGTTATGTGACTTACCCAGAGTCACCCAGTAAGCAAATGGAAGTTAAGGGCATCAAGCCCTGGATCAAAGGAAGAAGCTTGTTAACAGCTCATGTTCATTTGTTAGTCAGGACATGATGGCCTGGTAGGAGTCAAAAGGATAAATGAATTCTACCGGGTACAGGAAGGCATGTCAGATATATAAAGTATTTACTTCTATGTCATTTTTTCATCATTGCCAATGGATCTTTACACTTTCTCCTACCTGACTGGCCTTGTCATTCCCTGTGGGTGAGAACCATTCATGGGTGGCCATCATTCTGGAAATAATTATGGTTTTCTGCATCCCAAATATCCCCAGCTGTTGCAACCTGAACACCGGAAACCCTCACAATGCTGGTTACTCTGGCATTCACAATTTTGCACATGCCCAATGCCTGTTACAGAGCATCCTCTGCTTAGTGGGTACAGGTTTACACTCCTTTATATTGCACTTGCTCGGACACCCAGGTTCTACTAGGTGTCAGTCTTGCGAAGGATTGAGTTACCAACAATCCCTCTCGGATGCTTGAGCCGGTGCTGGCCCCTCACTTCTACCCTCTCCTACCTGTTCATCAGACACACTGGTCACATTCAGTCCTGTGTCATTTAGGCTGTGGACAGAGCTTTATCACACTCCACAATGGAGATGGCTTACTTGAATCATATGTCGCATGTTTCATGCAGTTCCTGTTCTAGTACTTTTTGATATTGCAGGATATATTCACTTTATCATGTTTCTTCAATGCAAACCAGAGTGAACAAAGGAATCCTACTGTAGAATGCTATACTATATATTAACTTGCAACAATGATAACAAGAATAAAGTGGGAGCAGGAGGACATGTAATGAAGCCCGGAAAAGGTTAACATGGGAATCATTAAATACTATATCTGTGTCATGAGTTATATAAATAAGAGATTCATACAACATAATACAGACTAAAATAGCACGCATATGTCTGCTTTTGAAGTCACACTTTCCCTAATAATGCAAATGTGAAGACCATGTAAATGTGCTTTACATGCCTTGCTATAGTTATTTTCCAAGTCATTTCAGGAAATGTGGCTCTATCTGCAAATTTAAATTATGCACTTACATGTTTGTATGAAATGGTTTTAATGCAAGAGTTTCCCAGGGGAGTTTTTGTTTCATTGCATAAAAACTGACCAGCAGTCACAGCTGTGGCTTAGGTTTCATGTGGAGTACACGGGTTTAGCTAGGGGGCTCATTCATTTTAACAGAATGCGTCAATCACTGTTACATTCATATTCAGCTACATGCACTACAAAACCATCGCCTCCTAAAAACGCTCAAAGATATCAGTGGTTTTCCATAAATATTTTCATTTTTATTTCCTTTTTTAATATCCCACTTTAGTCAGATATGCTCTTAGGCAAGTTTTCTAAAAACACTGACTTTTTTTATGGAAAGTTTCTCAAATGTCATTTATGAGATGCATTTTATGATTGATTGATTTAATTGATTGACTGATAACTGCATACTCAAAATTTGCAGAATAAGCTGGCCATTTGAACACAGGAGTTTTCTTTTACAATGAGCCATTGGAAAGTTATAGCAGTGAAGTGTATAGTAAACTTATAAACAGCAAATGTAAAAATCAGGTAACAGTACAATTGTAAGTGAAACTGCGAGACCTATAATTCTAACAGAAAATCAAGCAATGCACTTCAATGATATTTCAAGGAGTTACAAAGAATACATGGCAAAGTGAAACACTCAAGAGAATTGGCAGTAATGCATTATGGAAGTTAGCACTATCAGCCTTTCCTTCTTATGTTATAAATTAGGAAAATATCAAGTCAATGCAGAATAAGCTGTTGTTTTCCTGTAGCCCTTCTCAATAAAACCTTTAAACTTAAGCTTGAACTTTTAGAAACAAACATGGCTGCTGTAACTAATGCTACATAATGGTCAAAATGTACAATAATACCTTAACAGCAAATTTTCTCCATCAGGATATTAATGTACAACTATCTGTCATTAAAAAGCTACCATGAAGTACAGACTGAAAACAATGCAGTCACTATCTTGTTTGCACTCATAAAACAGTCTAGTTTAGGATGCATAAAATAAAAAAAGCATCTATCTAGCTATCTAGCTAGCTAGCTAGCTAGATCGTTAGCTATCTGTGTACCATTTAGTTTATCTGAGGAACATTTTATGTAAGCATGAGTGAATGAAAAAAGTAATCGAATATGTATATATATTGCATCTTGTCCTAACCTGCACTGCCTAAACCTAATTGCAACACCGACTCTAAGGGAAACTTGTTGCCATTTTATGATTACTGGTGATAGAGTGAGCATTTACAGGTTAGAGTTAGAGTAAGAACAAGGTAAGAGGATAGATTTAGTGCAAGGGTGTAGGTAGGCACACTCTTTGTACTCTACTGAGTACATTATTTTTTTCCTGAGTATCACATCAACATGATTCTTTTCAGGTCATATTATGTCTATTACTGCCTAACTGAATACCTTTAACAACAGGTATAATATTGTTAATCTAAAAGCAATATTTTTAATAGTTTTAGGGTAAACTGTAGAAAATGTTACTTGCATTTATTAAGTGCTGGGGGGGGCAGCATTTTTGAGAGATGTCTCTATTTTTAAGTGTCAGATGTCCAATGGGGGTACCACTAAGTGCTTATGAGTACAAAATGGAATTTGCTTGCTACACTCCTGATTTAGTGTCGTGTGTTTCTTCTGCTGTATCTAAGTATCCTGCGTAGTGGTAGTGTTGTGGAAAGGGTTTCTCTAAGGTAGGGTGTATTGTTCAGTGCAGGGGCAGGGTTAGGGTCATAACATATTAGTAAGGCTCTGGAAGGAGTTTTCACCCCTCCCCCGTGTTGGTTGGTTTGGTTACTCAGCACCTTGTCAGTCAGTGGAGACTTAAAGGTCCCAAATCAGGGTTTCCTGTGCCTTATGAATTTTAGAATATGCTCTTCCTGTTTTCATAGTATCACAGCCGGTGTGGAAAGGAAAGATTCAGCAAACCTGAGCGCAAAAAAAAATCATATGGCCTAGCCAAAATCTTCAAAGAGAAAACTTTGCAATAGTGCAAAACATTTGTGAAGTAAAGAATTACATTGCACTTTACACATTCTCTACTACTTTAAACATTTCTTTTAAACAACTTCACTTTTCTGTAAGGAAGTATTTAGACATTTTTAAATATGTTTTAAATCGATACAGCTCAAATACAACTAATTAATATTTTATTAATTTTCCTTTTTGAATGAGAGTTAACTTTATTTTAGTTTATTAAAGTCCTCCTCACACAAACAAAATATGTACAATCTTAAGAGAATCCTTCTTCTGAACTAGGAGTTCATTTTAAAAATCACCTTAGTAATCCAGATTTTAAACTGTGATTGGTGTATATTTTTTTTAGTATATGATCTTTCTCAATGGTTTTGTTATAGGATGCATGCTCGACAAGCCACGATGCTTCGCTAGGGATGGCTTGCACCTGTCACCCCTGGGCTTTCGGATATTGGCAAAGGCTCTTGCTACCCCCATAGTGCCTTTTTTAGGCAAGGCTCAAAAGACAAACCCACCTCCATAGGTATCACAAGGGATAAGAAACTAAGAGTAATGCTACTCAATGCCAGAAGTCTAAACCTCAAGATGCACGCACTCGAAACTCTCCTTAGCATGGAGAACATTGATATCTGTGCAGTAACAGAAACCTGGTTCAAGGCTCCCGAGAGCACCCCAGCACTACCAGGTTATACCTCATACCATGCTTTTTCGCCCCAAAACTTGGACCCAACCACAAAAGGAGGGGAGTATCAATATTCGTCAAAGATACCCACACCTCCAGGTTGGTGGCACAGCACAAAGCATCAGAGACTATCCATGTGCAACTAACTGTGGGTAAAACTGCCTTCCAGTTTATAGCCTGCTACAGACCACCCTCCCAAACACAGGAACCCCACTCGGCCTTCCTGAGAATACTGGAAAATATGAAGGTCTCTCCAAACACCATTATATTGGGCGACTTCAACTACCCAAACATAGACTGGGAGCATTACACTAGCTCCAACACCCTAGCCCAAAGGTTCCTAGAATTTATAAACTCAAATGCTATGGAACAACTTGTTACCACTCCCACAACAGGGGAAAAAATACTGGACCTGATCATCACCAACATGGGGACACTATGCTCCAGACCAGAAGTGTATCCCTCACTGGTAAGATCAGACCATAAACTAATCTCACTGAATATTTACATCCCGACCCCACCCCCTGCCCAGAAAACCACAGTGAAAAACTTCTCTAAAGCAAATTTCACACGCCTCAAAACCGAGGCGAAATCCTTCAAAGCCCCCGGGCCTGTGGAAAATACGGCCCAGATCGCAGAATCCTTTATAAACGCATTCTATGAACACCTTCCGGAATGCATGGATCATGCAATCCCAAATAAAACCAAGACCCAATCCTCCAAAGGCAGACGTCCTGTCTGGTGGACCCCAGCCATAAACAAACTATACAATAGAAGGAGGAAGCTACTACATGATAGAGCAAAATCCCAAAAGGGAAGGCATCTCTGATCAGTATTAGCAAAACTACGGGCACTCATAAAATTGTCTAAGGCCAGCTTCGAGAGAAAAATTGCACAGGACACTAAGGATAATCACAAGGCTTTCTTTAGTTATGTTAGGAACCTGGGTGGGAATTCCCAGATATGCTCAGAATTAGTCCAAAATGACAAAAAATACACCGAGCCCACAGACATTGCCAACATCCTAGCTGACAGGTTCAGTGCAAACTCCCCCCCCTCCCCACCAAAAGGGCAAATATCTATCCCAACAGAGTGCTGCCCCTGACATCTCAGATGCTCAGGTAAGAGCCGCCTCTCCAAAGCAAAACACAGCATCAATGGGACCAGATGGTGTCCCGGCTGCGCCTACATGAACTCCAAGAAGAGCTAAACCCAAACATAAAACTACTGTTCAGTCTTAGCCTTACTACAGGATATGTACCCAAAGAGTGGCATACAGCAACAGTGGTCCCTCTCCACAAAGGTGGTGCCTCAACAGATCCTGGAAACTATCGCCCCATAAGCCTGACTAGCTTGGTCTGCAAAGCTATGGAAAGGATCATCATGGACCTCATAAATAAAGATATTGGGGACCTACAGACACTGGATCCTACCCAGTTTGGCTTTCTTAAGGGCAGATCCTGCCTCTTAAACCTGGTCGATTTCTTTGAAACAGTCACCAAGGCCATTGACGAGGGAAGGTGGTCCACACAGCCTACCTGGACCTCGCAAAAGCCTTCAATACAATACCCCACTCGGGCATTATAGATAAGCTCACCAGCTTAAATATAAACCCCTATGTCACTAGATGGGTTGCAAACTGGCTCAAGGACAGAACCCACATGGTTAGAATTGCTGGAGCCATGTCAGACTCCAAACCAGTTACAAGTGGCGTACCACAAGGCTCAGTCCTGGGACCTCTCTTGTTCGGTATATATTTCTCGGTACAGGCCAACACGGAAGGACTGTGGCTGACCAAGTTCGTAGATGACTGCAAACTGGGTGCCATAATCAACTCTCCAGCTGACACAAGCATCCTCCAAAAGGGCCTCATAGAAACAGACAACTGGTGCCAGAGCCATGGCCTCAAGCTAAACGCCAAAAGTGTATAGTCATCCCTTTGGCAAAAACAAAGTGCCCACAAATTACCACATAGGTGGTAATCCATTAAATACAGAAGAAGTCATTAGGGACCTGGGGACCCAAGTTGATAGCAATCTCTCATTTGACAACCACGTGGCCAAAGTGGTTAGAAAAACATTTTATATAGCCCACCTAATCATGAAGGGATTCACATCTAGATCAGGAGAGGTCATCGTGCCTCTTTACTCATCCCTCATCAGGCCCATAATTGAGTACAATGCCCCTTTTGGGATGTACCTTACCAGACACCTGCAGCAACTGGAAAGACCCCAAAAGTACCTCACCAAGAGGATCAAAGGGCTCAAACAGATGCCATATGCTGCCCGGTTAAAGAAACTCCAGCTCTACTCAGTGGCATACCGCCTGCTCAGAGGCGATCTGTGCCTGACGTATAAAGCCATGTCCAACCCGGAATTAATGGACATGCTGCACCTCAGAAAATCCAAATCCCATCGAGCTACACGCCGAGACTTGAACCTCAGCACTGAAATAAATAGGACATGCTGGAGGGACAGATTCATAACCCAGAGGCTCCCTTCACTCTGGAATAAAATCCCAGCCCAGGTTAGGCAGAGTCCCACACTGACTCTCTTCAAGAGGAATCTTGATGAGTGGATGGGAGATCGTAGGTTTTCTTTTACAATGAGCCATTGGAAGCTTATAGCAGTGAAGTGTATAGTAAACTTATAAACAGCAAATGTAAAAATCAGGTAACAGTACAATTGTAAGTGAAACTGCGAGACCTATAATTCTAACAGAAAATCAAGCAATGCACTTCAATGATATTTCAAGGAGTTACAAAGAATACATGGCAGAGTGAAACACTCAAGAGAATTGGCAGTAATGCATTATGGAAGTTAGCACTATCAGCCTTTCCTTCTTATGTTATAAATTAGGAAAATATCAAGTCAATGCAGAATAAGCTGTTGTTTTCCTGTAGCCCTTCTCAATAAAACCTTTAAACTTAAGCTTGAACTTTTAGAAACAAACATGGCTGCTGTAACTAATGCTACATAATGGTCAAAATGTACAATAATACCTTAACAGCAAATTTTCTCCATCAGGATATTAATGTACAACTATCTGTCATTAAAAAGCTACCATGAAGTACAGACTGAAAACAATGCAGTCACTATCTTGTTTGCACTCATAAAACAGTCTAGTTTAGGATGCATAAAATAAAAAAAGCATCTATCTAGCTATCTAGCTAGCTAGCTAGCTAGATCGTTAGCTATCTGTGTACCATTTAGTTTATCTGAGGAACATTTTATGTAAGCATGAGTGAATGAAAAAAGTAATCGAATATGTATATATATTGCATCTTGTCCTAACCTACACTGCCTAAACCTAATTGCAACACCGACTCTAAGGGAAACTTGTTGCCATTTTATGATTACTGGTGATAGAGTGAGCATTTACAGGTTAGAGTTAGAGTAAGAACAAGGTAAGAGGATAGATTTAGTGCAAGGGTGTAGGTAGGCACACTCTTTGTACTCTACTGAGTACATTATTTTTTTCCTGAGTATCACATCAACATGATTCTTTTCAGGTCATATTATGTCTATTACTGCCTAACTGAATACCTTTAACAACAGGTATAATATTGTTAATCTAAAAGCAATATTTTTAATAGTTTTAGGGTAAACAGTAGAAAATGTTACTTGCATTTATTAAGTGCTGGGGGGGGGGGCAGCATTTTTGAGAGATGTCTCTATTTTTAAGTGTCAGATGTCCAACGGGGGTACCACTAAGTGCTTATGAGTACAAAATGGAATTTGCTTGCTACACTCCTGATTTAGTGTTGTGTGTTTCTTCTGCTGTATCTAAGTATCCTGCGTAGTGGTAGTGTTGTGGAAAGGGTTTCTCTAAGGTAGGGTGTATTGTTCAGTGCAGGGGCAGGGTTAGGGTCATAACATATTAGTAAGGGTCTGGAAGGAGTTTTCACCCCTCCCCCGTGTTGGTTGGTTTGGTTACTCAGCACCTTGTCAGTCAGTGGAGACTTAAAGGTCCCAAATCAGGGTTTCCTGTGCCTTATGAATTTTAGAATATGCTCTTCCTGTTTTCATAGTATCACAGCCGGTGTGGAAAGGAAAGATTCAGCAAACCTGAGCGCAAAAAAAAATCATATGGCCTAGCCAAAATCTTCAAAGAGAAAACTTTGCAATAGTGCAAAACATTTGTGAAGTAAAGAATTACATTGCACTTTACACATTCTCTACTACTTTAAACATTTCTTTTAAACAACTTCACTTTTCTGTAAGGAAGTATTTAGACATTCTTAAATATGTTTTAAATCGATACAGCTCCAATACAACTAATTAATATTTTATTAATTTTCCTTTTTGAATGAGAGTTAACTTTATTTTAGTTTATTAAAGTCCTCCTCACACAAACAAAATATGTACAATCTTAAGAGAATCCTTCTTCTGAACTAGGAGTTCATTTTAAAAATCACCTTAGTAATCCAGATTTTAAACTGTGATTGGTGTATATTTTTTTTAGTATATGATCTTTCTCAATGGTTTTGTTATAGGATGCATGCTCGACAAGCCACGATGCTTCGCTAGGGATGGCTTGCACCTGTCACCCCTGGGCTTTCGGATATTGGCAAAGGCTCTTGCTACCCCCATAGTGCCTTTTTTAGGCAAGGCTCAAAAGACAAACCCACCTCCATAGGTATCACAAGGGATAAGAAACTAAGAGTAATGCTACTCAACGCCAGAAGTCTAAACCTCAAGATGCACGCACTCGAAACTCTCCTTAGCATGGAGAACATTGATATCTGTGCAGTAACAGAAACCTGGTTCAAGGCTCCCGAGAGCACCCCAGCACTACCAGGTTATACCTCATACCATGCTTTTCGGCCCCAAAACTTGGACCGAACCACAAAAGGAGGGGGGTATCAATATTCAGCAAAGATACCCACACCTCCAGGTTGGTGGCACAGCACAAAGCATCAGAGACTATCCATGTGCAACTAACTGTGGGTAAAACTGCCTTCCAGTTTATAGCCTGCTACAGACCACCCTCCCAAACACAGGAACCCCACTCGGCCTTCCTGAGAATACTGGAAAATATGAAGGTCTCTCCAAACACCATTATATTGGGTGACTTCAACTACCCAAACATAGACTGGGAGCATTACTCTAGCTCCAACACCCTAGCCCAAAGGTTCCTAGAATTTATAAACTCAAATGCTATGGAACAACTTGTTACCACTCCCACAAGAGGGAAAAAATACTGGACCTGATCATCACCAACATGGGGACACTATGCTCCAGACCAGAAGTGTATCCCTCACTGGTAAGATCAGACCATAAACTAATCTCACTGAATATTCACATCCCGACCCCACCCCCTGCCCAGAAAACCACAGTGAAAAACTTCTCTAAAGCAAATTTCACACGCCTCAAAACCGAGGCGAAATCCTTCAAAGCCCCCGGGCCTGTGGAAAATATGGCCCAGACCGCAGAATCCTTTATAAACACATTCTATGAACACCTTCCGGAATGCATGGATCATGCAATCCCAAATAAAACCAAGACCCAATCCTCCAAAGGCAGACGTCCTGTCTGGTGGACCCCAGCCATAAACAAACTATACAATAGAAGGAGGAAGCTACTACATGATAGAGCAAAATCCCAAAAAGGGAAGGCATCTCTGATCAGTATTAGCAAAAAACTACGGGCACTCATAAAATTGTCTAAGGCCAGCTTCGAGAGAAAAATTGCACAGGACACTAAGGATAATCACAAGGCTTTCTTTAGTTATGTTAGGAACCTGGGTGGGAATTCCCAGATATGCTCAGAATTAGTCCAAAATGACAAAAAATACACCGAGCCCACAGACATTGCCAACATCCTAGCTGACAGGTTCAGTGCAAACCCCCCCCCCTCCCCACCAAAAGGGCAACTATCTATCCCAACAGAGTGCTGCCCCCCTGACATCTCAGATGCTCAGGTAAGAGCCGCCCTCTCCAAAGCAGAAAACGCAGCATCAATGGGACCAGATGGTGTCCCGGCTGCGTCCTACATGAACTCCAAGAAGAGCTAAACCCAAACATAAAACTACTGTTCAGTCTTAGCCTTACTACAGGATATGTACCCAAAGAGTGGCGTACAGCAACAGTGGTCCCTCTCCACAAAGGTGGTGCCTCAACAGATCCTGGAAACTATCGCCCCATAAGCCTGACTAGCTTGGTCTGCAAAGCTATGGAAAGGATCATCATGGACCTCATAAATAAAGATATTGGGGACCTACAGACACTGGATCCTCCCCAGTTTGGCTTTGTTAAGGGCAGATCCTGCCTCTTAAACCTGGTCGATTTCTTTGAAACAGTCACCAAGGCCATTGACGAGGGAAGGTGGTCCACACAGCCTACCTGGACCTCGCAAAAGCCTTCAATACAATACCCCACTCGGGCATTATAGATAAGCTCACCAGCTTAAATATAAACCCTATGTCACTAGATGGGTTGCAAACTGGCTCAAGGACAGAACCCACATGGTTAGAATTGCTGGAGCCATGTCAGACTCCAAACCAGTTACAAGTGGCGTACCACAAGGCTCAGTCCTGGGACCTCTCTTGTTCGGTATATATTTCTCGGCGGTACAGGCCAACACGGAAGGACTGTGGCTGACCAAGTTCGTAGATGACTGCAAACTGGGTGCCATAATCAACTCTCCAGCTGACACAAGCATCCTCCAAAAGGGCCTCATAGAAACAGACAACTGGTGCCAGAGCCATGGCCTCAAGCTAAACGCCAAAAAGTGTATAGTCATCCCCTTTGGCAAAAACAAAGTGCCCACAAATTACCACATAGGTGGTAATCCATTAAGTACAGAAGAAGTCATTAGGGACCTGGGGACCCAAGTTGATAGCAATCTCTCATTTGACAACCACGTGGCCAAAGTGGTTAGAAAAACATTTTATATAGCCCACCTAATCATGAAGGGATTCACATCTAGATCAGGAGAGGTCATCGTGCCTCTTTACTCATCCCTCATCAGGCCCATAATTGAGTACAATGCCCTTTTGGGATGTACCTTACCAGACACCTGCAGCAACTGGAAAGACCCCAAAAGTACCTCACCAAGAGGATCAAAGGGCTCAAACAGATGCCATATGCTGCCCGGTTAAAGAAACTCCAGCTCTACTCAGTGGCATACCGCCTGCTCAGAGGCGATCTGTGCCTGACGTATAAAGCCATGTCCAACCCGAATTAATGGACATGCTGCACCTCAGAAAATCCAAATCCCATCGAGCTACACGCCAGAGACTTGAACCTCAGCACTGAAATAAATAGGACATGCTGGAGGGACAGATTCATAACCCAGAGGCTCCCTTCACTCTGGAATAAAATCCCAGTCCAGGTTAGGCAGAGTCCCACATTGACTCTCTTCAAGAGGAATCTTGATGAGTGGATGGGAGATCGTAGGTTTTCTTTTACAATGAGCCATTGGAAGCTTATAGCAGTGAAGTGTATAGTAAACTTATAAACAGCAAATGTAAAAATCAGGTAACAGTACAATTGTAAGTGAAACTGCGAGACCTATAATTCTAACAGAAAATCAAGCAATGCACTTCAATGATATTTCAAGGAGTTACAAAGAATACATGGCAAAGTGAAACACTCAAGAGAATAGGTAGTAATGCATTATGGAAGTTAGCACTATCAGCCTTTCCTTCTTATGTTATAAATTAGGGAAATATCAAGTCAATGCAGAATAAGCTGTTGTTTTCCTGTAGCCCTTCTCAATAAAACCTTTAAACTTAAGCTTGAACTTTTAGAAACAAACATGGCTGCTGTAACTAATGCTACATAATGGTCAAAATGTACAATAATACCTTAACAGCAAATTTTCTCCATCAGGATATTAATGTACAACTATCTGTCATTAAAAAGCTACCATGAAGTACAGACTGAAAACAATGCAGTCACTATCTTGTTTGCACTCATAAAACAGTCTAGTTTAGGATGCATAAAATAAAAAAAGCATCTATCTAGCTATCTAGCTAGCTAGCTAGCTAGATCGTTAGCTATCTGTGTACCATTTAGTTTATCTGAGGAACATTTTATGTAAGCATGAGTGAATGAAAAAGTAATCGAATATGTATATATATTGCATCTTGTCCTAACCTACACTGCCTAAACCTCATTGCAACACCGACTCTAAGGGAAACTTGTTGCCATTTTATGATTACTGGTGATAGAGTGAGCATTTACAGGTTAGAGTTAGAGTAAGAACAAGGTAAGAGGATAGATTTAGTGCAAGGGTGTAGGTAGGCACACTCTTTGTACTCTACTGAGTACATTATTTTTTTCCTGAGTATCACATCAACATGATTCTTTTCAGGTCATATTATGTCTATTACTGCCTAACTGAATACCTTTAACAACAGGTATAATATTGTTAATCTAAAAGCAATATTTTTAATAGTTTTAGGGTAAACAGTAGAAAATGTTACTTGCATTTATTAAGTGCTGGGGGGGGGGGGCAGCATTTTTGAGAGATGTCTCTATTTTTAAGTGTCAGATGTCCAATGGGGGTACCACTAAGTGCTTATGAGTACAAAATGGAATTTGCTTGCTACACTCCTGATTTAGTGTCGTGTGTTTCTTCTGCTGTATCTAAGTATCCTGCGTAGTGGTAGTGTTGTGGAAAGGGTTTCTCTAAGGTAGGGTGTATTGTTCAGTGCAGGGGCAGGGTTAGGGTCATAACATATTAGTAAGGCTCTGGAAGGAGTTTTCACCCCTCCCCCGTGTTGGTTGGTTTGGTTACTCAGCACCTTGTCAGTCAGTGGAGACTTAAAGGTCCCAAATCAGGGTTTCCTGTGCCTTATGAATTTTAGAATATGCTCTTCCTGTTTTCATAGTATCACAGCCGGTGTGGAAAGGAAAGATTCAGCAAACCTGAGCGCAAAAAAAAATCATATGGCCTAGCCAAAATCTTCAAAGAGAAAACTTTGCAATAGTGCAAAACATTTGTGAAGTAAAGAATTACATTGCACTTTACACATTCTCTACTACTTTAAACATTTCTTTTAAACAACTTCACTTTTCTGTAAGGAAGTATTTAGACATTTTTAAATATGTTTTAAATCGATACAGCTCCAATACAACTAATTAATATTTTATTAATTTTCCTTTTTGAATGAGAGTTAACTTTATTTTAGTTTATTAAAGTCCTCCTCACACAAACAAAATATGTACAATCTTAAGAGAATCCTTCTTCTGAACTAGGAGTTCATTTTAAAAATCACCTTAGTAATCCAGATTTTAAACTGTGATTGGTGTATATTTTTTTTAGTATATGATCTTTCTCAATGGTTTTGTTATAGGATGCATGCTTGACAAGCCACGATGCTTCGCTAGGGATGGCTTGCACCTGTCACCCCTGGGCTTTCGGATATTGGCAAAGGCTCTTGCTACCCCCATAGTGCCTTTTTTAGGCAAGGCTCAAAAGACAAACCCACCTCCATAGGTATCACAAGGGATAAGAAACTAAGAGTAATGCTACTCAACGCCAGAAGTCTAAACCTCAAGATGCACGCACTCGAAACTCTCCTTAGCATGGAGAACATTGATATCTGTGCAGTAACAGAAACCTGGTTCAAGGCTCCCGAGAGCACCCCAGCACTACCAGGTTATACCTCATACCATGCTTTTCGGCCCCAAAACTTGGACCGAACCACAAAAGGAGGGGAGTATCAATATTCGTCAAAGATACCCACACCTCCAGGTTGGTGGCACAGCACAAAGCATCAGAGACTATCCATGTGCAACTAACTGTGGGTAAAACTGCCTTCCAGTTTATAGCCTGCTACAGACCACCCTCCCAAACACAGGAACCCCACTCGGCCTTCCTGAGAATACTGGAAAATATGAAGGTCTCTCCAAACACCATTATATTGGGCGACTTCAACTACCCAAACATAGACTGGGAGTATTACTCTAGCTCCAACACCCTAGCCCAAAGGTTCCTAGAATTTATAAACTCAAATGCTATGGAACAACTTGTTACCACTCCCACAAGAGGGGAAAAATACTGGACCTGATCATCACCAACATGGGGACACTATGCTCCAGACCAGAAGTGTATCCCTCACTGGTAAGATCAGACCATAAACTAATCTCACTGAATATTCACATCCCGACCCCACCCCCTGCCCAGAAAACCACAGTGAAAAACTTCTCTAAAGCAAATTTCACACGCCTCAAAACCGAGGCGAAATCCTTCAAAGCCCCCGGGCCTGTGGAAAATACGGCCCAGACCGCAGAATCCTTTATAAACGCATTCTATGAACACCTTCCGGAATGCATGGATCATGCAATCCCAAATAAAACCAAGACCCAATCCTCCAAAGGCAGACGTCCTGTCTGGTGGACCCCAGCCATAAACAAACTATACAATAGAAGGAGGAAGCTACTACATGATAGAGCAAAATCCCAGAAAGGGAAGGCATCTCTGATCAGTATTAGCAAAAAACTACGGGCACTCATAAAATCGTCTAAGGCCAGCTTCGAGAAAAATTGCACAGGACACTAAGGATAATCACAAGACTTTCTTTAGTTATGTTAGGAACCTGGGTGGGAATTCCCAGATATGCTCAGAATTAGTCCAAAATGACAAAAAATACACCGAGCCCACAGACATTGCCAACATCCTAGCTGACAGGTTCAGTGCAAACTCCCCACCAACAGGACAAATATCTATCTCAACAGAGTGCTGCCCCCCTGACATCTCAGATGCTCAGGTAAGAGCCACCCTCTCCAAAGCAAAAACACAGCATCAATGGGACCAGATGGTGTCCCGGGCTGCGTCCTACATGAACTCCAAGAAGAGCTAAACCCAAACATAAAACTACTGTTCAGTCTTAGCCTTACTACAGGGTATGTACCCAAAGAGTGGCGTACAGCAACAGTGGTCCCTCTCCACAAAGGTGGTGCCTCAACGGATCCTGGAAACTATCGCCCCATAAGCCTGACTAGCTTGGTCTGCAAAGCTATGGAAAGGATCATCATGGACCTCATAAATAAAGATATTGGGGACCTACAGACACTGGATCCTACCCAGTTTGGCTTTGTTAAGGGCAGATCCTGCATCTAAAACCTGGTCGATTTCTTTGAAACAGTCACCAAGGCCATTGACGAGGGGAAGGTGGTCCACACAGCCTACCTGGACCTCGCAAAAGCCTTCAATACAATACCCCACTCGGGCATTATAGATAAGCTCACCAGCTTAAATATAAACCCCTATGTCACTAGATGGGTTGCAAACTGGCTCAAGGACAGAACCCACATGGTTAGAATTGCTGGAGCCATGTCAGACTCCAAACCAGTTACAAGTGGCGTACCACAAGGCTCAGTCCTGGGACCTCTCTTGTTCGGTATATATTTCTCGGCGGTACAGGCCAACACGGAAGGACTGTGGCTGACCAAGTTCGTAGATGACTGCAAACTGGGTGCCATAATCAACTCTCCAGCTGACACAAGCATCCTCCAAAAGGGCCTCATAGAAACAGACAACTGGTGCCAGAGCCATGGCCTCAAGCTAAACGCCAAAAAGTGTATAGTCATCCCCTTTGGCAAAAACAAAGTGCCCACAAATTACCACATAGGTGGTAATCCATTAAGTACAGAAGAAGTCATTAGGGATCTGGGGACCCAAGTTGATAGCAATCTCTCATTTGACAACCACGTGGCCAAAGTGGTTAGAAAAACATTTTATATAGCCCACCTAATCATGAAGGGATTCACATCTAGATCAGGAGAGGTCATCGTGCCTCTTTACTCATCCCTCATCAGGCCCATAATTGAGTACAATGCCCCTTTTGGGATGTACCTTACCAGACACCTGCAGCAACTGGAAAGACCCCAAAAGTACCTCACCAAGAGGATCAAAGGGCTCAAACAGATGCCATATGCTGCCCGGTTAAAGAAACTCCAGCTCTACTCAGTGGCATACCGCCTGCTCAGAGGCGATCTGTGCCTGACGTATAAAGCCATGTCCAACCTGGACATGCTGCACCTCAGAAAATCCAAATCCCATCGAGCTACACGCGAGAGACTTGAACCTCAGCACTGAAATAAATAGGACATGCTGGAGGGACAGATTCATAACCCAGAGGCTCCCTTCACTCTGGAATACAATCCCAGTCCAGGTTAGGCAGAGTCCCACATTGACTCTCTTCAAGAGGAATCTTGATGAGTGGATGGGAGATCGTAGGTTTTCTTTTACAATGAGCCATTGGAAGCTTATAGCAGTGAAGTGTATAGTAAACTTATAAACAGCAAATGTAAAAATCAGGTAACAGTACAATTGTAAGTGAAACTGCGAGACCTATAATTCTAACAGAAAATCAAGCAATGCACTTCAATGATATTTCAAGGAGTTACAAAGAATACATGGCAAAGTGAAACACTCAAGAGAATAGGTAGTAATGCATTATGGAAGTTAGCACTATCAGCCTTTCCTTCTTATGTTATAAATTAGGGAAATATCAAGTCAATGCAGAATAAGCTGTTGTTTTCCTGTAGCCCTTCTCAATAAAACCTTTAAACTTAAGCTTGAACTTTTAGAAACAAACATGGCTGCTGTAACTAATGCTACATAATGGTCAAAATGTACAATAATACCTTAACAGCAAATTTTCTCCATCAGGATATTAATGTACAACTATCTGTCATTAAAAAGCTACCATGAAGTACAGACTGAAAACAATGCAGTCACTATCTTGTTTGCACTCATAAAACAGTCTAGTTTAGGATGCATAAAATAAAAAAAGCATCTATCTAGCTATCTAGCTAGCTAGCTAGCTAGATCGTTAGCTATCTGTGTACCATTTAGTTTATCTGAGGAACATTTTATGTAAGCATGAGTGAATGAAAAAAGTAATCGAATATGTATATATATTGCATCTTGTCCTAACCTACACTGCCTAAACCTCATTGCAACACCGACTCTAAGGGAAACTTGTTGTCATTTTATGATTACTGGTGATAGAGTGAGCATTTACAGGTTAGAGTTAGAGTAAGAACAAGGTAAGAGGATAGATTTAGTGCAAGGGTGTAGGTAGGCACACTCTTTGTACTCTACTGAGTACATTATTTTTTTCCTGAGTATCACATCAACATGATTCTTTTCAGGTCATATTATGTCTATTACTGCCTAACTGAATACCTTTAACAACAGGTATAATATTGTTAATCTAAAAGCAATATTTTTAATAGTTTTAGGGTAAACAGTAGAAAATGTTACTTGCATTTATTAAGTGCTGGGGGGGGCAGCATTTTGAGAGATGTCTCTATTTTTAAGTGTCAGATGTCCAACGGGGTACCACTAAGTGCTTATGAGTACAAAATGGAATTTGCTTGCTACACTCCTGATTTAGTGTCGTGTGTTTCTTCTGCTGTATCTAAGTATCCTGCGTAGTGGTAGTGTTGTGGAAAGGGTTTCTCTAAGGTAGGGTGTATTGTTCAGTGCAGGGGCAGGGTTAGGGTCATAACATATTAGTAAGGCTCTGGAAGGAGTTTTCACCCTCCCCCGTGTTGGTTGGTTTGGTTACTCAGCACCTTGTCAGTCAGTGGAGACTTAAAGGTCCCAAATCAGGGTTTCCTGTGCCTTATGAATTTTAGAATATGCTCTTCCTGTTTTCATAGTATCACAGCCGGTGTGGAAAGGAAAGATTCAGCAAACCTGAGCGCAAAAAAATCATATGGCCTAGCCAAAATCTTCAAAGAGAAAACTTTGCAATAGTGCAAAACATTTGTGAAGTAAAGAATTACATTGCACTTTACACATTCTCTACTACTTTAAACATTTCTTTTAAACAACTTCACTTTTCTGTAAGGAAGTATTTAGACATTTTAAATATGTTTTAAATCGATACAGCTCCAATACAACTAATTAATATTTTATTAATTTTCCTTTTTGAATGAGAGTTAACTTTATTTTCGTTTATTAAAGTCCTCCTCACACAAACAAAATATGTACAATCTTAAGAGAATCCTTCTTCTGAACTAGGAGTTCATTTTAAAATCACCTTAGTAATCCAGATTTTAAACTGTGATTGGTGTATATTTTTTTTAGTATATGATCTTTCTCAATGGTTTTGTTATAGGATGCATGCTCGACAAGCCACGATGCTTCACTAGGGATGGCTTGCACCTGTCACCCCTGGGCTTTCGGATATTGGCAAAGGCTCTTGCTACCCCCATAGTGCCTTTTTAGGCAAGGCTCAAAAGACAAACCCACCTCCATAGGTATCACAAGGGATAAGAAACTAAGAGTAATGCTACTCAACGCCAGAAGTCTAAACCTCAAGATGCACGCACTCGAAACTCTCCTTAGCATGGAGAACATTGATATCTGTGCAGTAACAGAAACCTGGTTCAAGGCTCCAGAGCACCCCAGCACTACCAGGTTATACCTCATACCATGCTTTTCGCCCCAAAACTTGGACCGAACCACAAAAGGAGGGGAGTATCAATATTCGTCAAAGATACCCACACCTCCAGGTTGGTGGCACAGCACAAAGCATCAGAGACTATCCATGTGCAACTAACTGTGGGTAAAACTGCCTTCCAGTTTATAGCCTGCTACAGACCACCCTCCCAAACACAGGAACCCCACTCGGCCTTCCTGAGAATACTGGAAAATATGAAGGTCTCTCCAAACACCATTATATTGGGCGACTTCAACTACCCAAACATAGACTGGGAGCATTACTCTAGCTCCAACACCCTAGCCCAAAGGTTCCTAGAATTTATAAACTCAAATGCTATGGAACAACTTGTTACCACTCCCACAAGAGGGAAAAATACTGGACCTGATCATCACCAACATGGGGACACTATGCTCCAGACCAGAAGTGTATCCCTCACTGGTAAGATCAGACCATAAACTAATCTCACTGAATATTCACATCCCGACCCCACCCCCTGCCCAGAAAACCACAGTGAAAAACTTCTCTAAAGCAAATTTCACACGCCTCAAAACTGAGGCGAAATCCTTCAAAGCCCCGGGCCTGTGGAAAATACGGCCCAGACCGCAGAATCCTTTATAAACGCATTCTATGAACACCTTCCGGAATGCATGGATCATGCAATCCCAAATAAAACCAAGACCCAATCCTCCAAAGGCAGACGTCCTGTCTGGTGGACCCCAGCCATAAACAAACTATACAATAGAAGGAGGAAGCTACTACATGATAGAGCAAAATCCCAAAAGGGAAGGCATCTCTGATCAGTATTAGCAAAAAACTACGGGCACTCATAAAATTGTCTAAGGCCAGCTTCGAGAGAAAAATTGCACAGGACACTAAGGATAATCACAAGGCTTTCTTTAGTTATGTTAGGAACCTGGGTGGGAATTCCCAGATATTCTCAGAATTAGTCCAAAATGACAAAAAATACACCGAGCCCACAGACATTGCCAACATCCTAGCTGACAGGTTCAGTGCAAACTCCCCCTCCCACCAAAAGGGCAACTATCTATCCCAACAGAGTGCTGCCCCTGACATCTCAGATGCTCAGGTAAGAGCCGCCCTCTCCAAAGCAAAAACACAGCATCAATGGGACCAGATGGTGTCCCGGCTGCATCCTACATGAACTCCAAGAAGAGCTAAACCCAAACATAAAACTACTGTTCAGTCTTAGCCTTACTACAGGATATGTACCCAAAGAGTGGCGTACAGCAACAGTGGTCCCTCTCCACAAAGGTGGTGCCTCAACAGATCCTGGAAACTATCGCCCCATAAGCCTGACTAGCTTGGTCTGCAAAGCTATGGAAAGGATCATCATGGACCTCATAAATAAAGATATTGGGGACCTACAGACACTGGATCCTCCCCAGTTTGGCTTTGTTAAGGGCAGATCCTGCCTCTTAAACCTGGTCGATTTCTTTGAAACAGTCACCAAGGCCATTGACGAGGGGAAGGTGGTCCACACAGCCTACCTGGACCTCGCAAAAGCCTTCAATACAATACCCCACTCGGGCATTATAGATAAGCTCACCAGCTTAAATATAAACCCCTATGTCACTAGATGGGTTGCAAACTGGCTCAAGGACAGAACCCACATGGTTAGAATTGCTGGAGCCATGTCAGACTCCAAACCAGTTACAAGTGGCGTACCACAAGGCTCAGTCCTGGGACCTCTCTTGTTCGGTATATATTTCGGCGGTACAGGCCAACACGGAAGGACTGTGGCTGACCAAGTTCAGATGACTGCAAACTGGGTGCCATAATCAACTCTCCAGCTGACACAAGCATCCTCCAAAAGGGCCTCATAGAAACAGACAACTGGTGCCAGAGCCATGGCCTCAAGCTAAACGCCAAAAGTGTATAGTCATCCCCTTTGGCAAAAACAAAGTGCCCACAAATTACCACATAGGTGGTAATCCATTAAGTACAGAAGAAGTCATTAGGGACCTGGGGACCCAAGTTGATAGCAATCTCTCATTTGACAACCACGTGGCCAAAGTGGTTAGAAAAACATTTTATATAGCCCACCTAATCATGAAGGGATTCACATCTAGATCAGGAGAGGTCATCGTGCCTCTTTACTCATCCCTCATCAGGCCCATAATTGAGTACAATGCCCCTTTTGGGATGTACCTTACCAGACACCTGCAGCAACTGGAAAGACCCCAAAAGTACCTCACCAAGAGGATCAAAGGGCTCAAACAGATGCCATATGCTGCCCGGTTAAAGAAACTCCAGCTCTACTCAGTGGCATACCACCTGCTCAGAGGCGATCTGTGCCTGACGATAAAGCCATGTCCAACCCGGAATTAATGGACATGCTGCACCTCAGAAAATCCAAATCCCATCGAGCTACACGCTCGAGAGACTTGAACCTCAGCACTGAAATAAATAGGACATGCTGGAGGGACAGATTCATAACCCAGAGGCTCCCTTCACTCTGGAATAAAATCCCAGTCCAGGTTAGGCAGAGTCCCACATTGACTCTCTTCAAGAGGAATCTTGATGAGTGGATGGGAGATCGTAGGTTTTCTTTTACAATGAGCCATTGGAAGCTTATAGCAGTGAAGTGTATAGTAAACTTATAAACAGCAAATGTAAAAATCAGGTAACAGTACAATTGTAAGTGAAACTGCGAGACCTATAATTCTAACAGAAAATCAAGCAATGCACTTCAATGATATTTCAAGGAGTTACAAAGAATACATGGCAAAGTGAAACACTCAAGAGAATAGGTAGTAATGCATTATGGAAGTTAGCACTATCAGCCTTTCCTTCTTATGTTATAAATTAGGAAATATCAAGTCAATGCAGAATAAGCTGTTGTTTTCCTGTAGCCCTTCTCAATAAAACCTTTAAACTTAAGCTTGAACTTTTAGAAACAAACATGGCTGCTGTAACTAATGCTACATAATGGTCAAAATGTACAATAATACCTTAACAGCAAATTTTCTCCATCAGGATATTAATGTACAACTATCTGTCATTAAAAGCTACCATGAAGTACAGACTGAAAACAATGCAGTCACTATCTTGTTTGCACTCATAAAACAGTCTAGTTTAGGATGCATAAAATAAAAAAAGCATCTATCTAGCTATCTAGCTAGCTAGCTAGCTAGATCGTTAGCTATCTGTGTACCATTTAGTTTATCTGAGGAACATTTTATGTAAGCATGAGTGAATGAAAAAAGTAATCGAATATGTATATATATTGCATCTTGTCCTAACCTACACTGCCTAAACCTCATTGCAACACCGACTCTAAGGGAAACTTGTTGCCATTTTATGATTACTGGTGATAGAGTGAGCATTTACAGGTTAGAGTTAGAGTAAGAACAAGGTAAGAGGATAGATTTAGTGCAAGGGTGTAGGTAGGCACACTCTTTGTACTCTACTGAGTACATTATTTTTTTCCTGAGTATCACATCAACATGATTCTTTTCAGGTCATATTATGTCTATTACTGCCTAACTGAATACCTTTAACAACAGGTATAATATTGTTAATCTAAAAGCAATATTTTTAATAGTTTTAGGGTAAACAGTAGAAAATGTTACTTGCATTTATTAAGTGCTGGGGGCAGCCTTTTTGAGAGATGTGTCTATTTTTAAGTGGTAGATGTCCAATGGGGTACCACTAAGTGCTTATGAGTACAAAATGGAATTTGCTTGCTACACTCCTGATTTAGTGTCGTGTGTTTCTTCTGCTGTATCTAAGTATCCCATGAGTGGTAGTGTTGTGGAAAGGGTTTCTCTAAGGTAGGGTGTATTGTTCAGTGCAGGGGCAGGGTTAGGGTCATAACATATTAGTAAGGCTCTGGAAGGAGTTTTCACCCCTCCCCCGTGTTGGTTGGTTTGGTTACTCAGCACCTTGTCAGTCAGTGGAGACTTAAAGGTCCCAAATCAGGGTTTCCTGTGCCTTATGAATTTTAGAATATGCTCTTCCTGTTTCATAGTATCACAGCCGGTGTGGAAAGGAAAGATTCAGCAAACCTGAGCGCAAAAAAAAATCATATGGCCTAGCCAAAATCTTCAAAGAGAAAACTTTGCAATAGTGCAAAACATTTGTGAAGTAAAGTTCCACAGTAGCGTCTAGAATTACATTGCACTTTACACATTCTCTACTACTTTAAACATTTCTTTTAAACAACTTCACTTTTCTGTAAGGAAGTATTTAGACATTTTTAAATATGTTTTAAATCGATACAGCTCCAATACAACTAATTAATATTTTATTAATTTTCCTTTTTGAATGAGAGTTAACTTTATTTTAGTTTATTAAAGTCCTCCTCACACAAACAAAATATGTACAATCTTAAGAGAATCCTTCTTCTGAACTAGGAGTTCATTTTAAAAATCACCTTAGTAATCCAGATTTTAAACTGTGATTGGTGTATATTTTTTTTAGTATATGATCTTTCTCAATGGTTTTGTTATAGGATGTATGCTCGACAAGCCACGATGCTTCGCTAGGGATGGCTTGCACCTGTCACCCCTGGGCTTTCGGATATTGGCAAAGGCTCTTGCTACCCCCATAGTGCCTTTTTTAGGCAAGGCTCAAAAGACAAACCCACCTCCATAGGTATCACAAGGGATAAGAAACTAAGAGTAATGCTACTCAACGCCAGAAGTCTAAACCTCAAGATGCACGCACTCGAAACTCTCCTTAGCATGGAGAACATTGATATCTGTGCAGTAACAGAAACCTGGTTCAAGGCTCCCGAGAGCACCCCAGCACTACCAGGTTATACCTCATACCATGCTTTTTGGCCCCAAAACTTGGACCGAACCACAAAAGGAGGGGAGTATCAATATTCGCCAAAGATACCCACACCTCCAGGTTGGTGGCACAGCACGAAGCATCAGAGACTATCCATGTGCAACTAACTGTGGGTAAAACTGCCTTCCAGTTTATAGCCTGCTACAGACCACCCTCCCAAACACAGGAACCCCACTCGGCCTTCCTGAGAATACTGGAAAATATGAAGGTCTCTCCAAACACCATTATATTGGGCGACTTCAACTACCCAAACATAGACTGGGAGCATTACTCTAGCTCCAACACCCTAGCCCAAAGGTTCCTAGAATTTATAAACTCAAATGCTATGGAACAACTTGTTACCACTCCCACAAGAGGGGAAAAATACTGGACCTGATCATCACCAACATGGGGACACTATGCTCCAGACCAGAAGTGTATCCCTCACTGGTAAGATCAGACCATAAACTAATCTCACTGGATATTCACATCCCGACCCCACCCCCTGCCCAGAAAACCACAGTGAAAAACTTCTCTAAAGCAAATTTCACATGCCTCAAAACCGAGGCGAAATCCTTCAAAGCCCCAGGGCCTGTGGAAAATACAGACCGCAGAATCCTTTATAAACGCATTCTATGAACACCTTCAGGAATGCATGGATCATGCAATCCCAAATAAAACCAAGACCCAATCCTCCAAAGGCATACGTCCTGTCTGGTGGAGCCCAGCCATAAACAAACTATACAATAGAAGGAGGAAGCTACTACATGATAGAGCAAAATCCCAAAAAGGGAAGGCATCTCTGATCAGTATTAGCAAAAAACTACGGGCACTCATAAAATCGTCTAAGGCCAGCTTCGAGAGAAAAATTGCACAGGACACTAAGGATAATCACAAGGCTTTCTTTAGTTATGTTAGGAACCTGGGTGGGAATTCCCAGATATGCTCAGAATTAGTCTAAAATGACAAAAAATACACCGAGCCCACAGACATTGCCAACATCCTAGCTGACAGGTTCAGTGCAAATTTCTCCCCACCAAAAGGGCAAATATCTATCCCAACAGAGTGCTGCCCCCCTGACATCTCAGATGCTCAGGTAAGAGCCGCCCTCTCCAAAGCAAAAAACACAGCATCAATGGGACCAGATGGTGTCCCGGGCTGCGTCCTACATGAACTCCAAGAAGAGCTAAACCCAAACATAAAACTACTGTTCAGTCTTAGCCGTACTACAAGATATGTACCCAAAGAGTGGCGTACAGCAACAGTGGTCCCTCTCCACAAAGGTGGTGCCTCAATGGATCCTGGAAACTATCGCCCCATAAGCCTGACTAGCTTGGTCTGCAAAGCTATGGAAAGGATCATCATGGACCTCATAAATAAAGATATTGGGGACCTACAGACACTGGATCCTACCCAGTTTGGCTTTGTTAAGGGCAGATCCTGCCTCTTAAACCTGGTCGATTTGTTTGAAACAGTCACCAAGGCCATTGACGAGGGGAAGGTGGTCCACACAGCCTACCTGGACCTCGCAAAAGCCTTCAATACAATACCCCACTCGGGCATTATAGATAAGCTCACCAGCTTAAATATAAACCCCTATGTCACTAGATGGGTTGCAAACTGGCTCAAGGACAGAACCCACATGGTTAGAATTGCTGGAGCCATGTCAGACTCCAAACCAGTTACAAGTGGCATACCACAAGGCTCAGTCCTGGGACCTCTCTTGTTCGGTATATATTTCTCAAGGTACAGGCCAACACGGAAGGACTGTGGCTGACCAAGTTCACAGATGACTGCAAACTGGGCGCCATAATCAACTCTCCAGCTGACACAAGCATCCTCCAAAAGGCCTCATAGAAACAGACAACTGGTGCCAGAGCCATGGCCTCAAGCTAAACGCCAAAAGTGTATAGTCATCCCTTTGGCAAAACAAAGTGCCCACAAATTACCACATAGGTGGTAATCCATTAAGTACAGAAGAAGTCATTAGGGACCTGGGGACCCAAGTTGATAGCAATCTCTCATTTGACAACCACGTGGCCAAAGTGGTTAGAAAAACATTTTATATAGCCCACCTAATCATGAAGGGATTCACATCTAGATCAGGAGAGGTCATCGTGCCTCTTTACTCATCCCTCATCAGGCCCATAATTGAGTACAATGCCCCTTTTGGGATGTACCTTACCAGACACCTGCAGCAACTGGAAAGACCCCAAAAGTACCTTACCAAGAGGATCAAAGGGCTTAAACAGATGCCATATGCTGCCCGGTTAAAGAAACTCCAGCTCTACTCAGTGGCATACCGCCTGCTCAGAGGCGATCTGTGCCTGACGTATAAAGCCATGTCCAACCCGGAATTAATGGACATGCTGCACCTCAGAAAATCCAAATCCCATCGAGCTACACGCTCGAGAGACTTGAACCTCAGCACTGAAATAAATAGGACATGCTGGAGGGACAGATTCATAACCCAGAGGCTCCCTTCACTCTGGAATAAAATCCCAGTCCAGGTTAGGCAGAGTCCCACATTGACTCTCTTCAAGAGGAATCTTGATGAGTGGATGGGAGATCGTAGGTTTTCTTTTACAATGAGCCATTGGAAGCTTATAGCAGTGAAGTGTATAGTAAACTTATAAACAGCAAATGTAAAAATCAGGTAACAGTACAATTGTAAGTGAAACTGCGAGACCTATAATTCTAACAGAAAATCAAGCAATGCACTTCAATGATATTTCAAGGAGTTACAAAGAATACATGGCAAAGTGAAACACTCAAGAGAATTGGTAGTAATGCATTATGGAAGTTAGCACTATCAGCCTTTCCTTCTTATGTTATAAATTAGGGAAATGTCAAGTCAATGCAGAATAAGCTGTTGTTTTCCTGTAGCCCTTCTCAATAAAACCTTTAAACTTAAGCTTGAACTTTTAGAAACAAACATGGCTGCTGTAACTAATGCTACATAATGGTCAAAATGTACAATAATACCTTAACAGCAAATTTTCTCCATCAGGATATTAATGTACAACTATCTGTCATTAAAAAGCTACCATGAAGTACAGACTGAAAACAATGCAGTCACTATCTTGTTTGCACTCATAAAACAGTCTAGTTTAGGATGCATAAAATAAAAAAAGCATCTATCTAGCTATCTAGCTAGCTAGCTAGCTAGATCGTTAGCTATCTGTGTACCATTTAGTTTATCTGAGGAACATTTTATGTAAGCATGAGTGAATGAAAAAAGTAATCGAATATGTATATATATTGCATCTTGTCCTAACCTACACTGCCTAAACCTAATTGCAACACCGACTCTAAGGGAAACTTGTTGTCATTTTATGATTACTGGTGATAGAGTGAGCATTTACAGGTTAGAGTTAGAGTAAGAACAAGGTAAGAGGATAGATTTAGTGCAAGGGTGTAGGTAGGCACACTCTTTGTACTCTACTGAGTACATTATTTTTTTCCTGAGTATCACATCAACATGATTCTTTTCAGGTCATATTATGTCTATTACTGCCTAACTGAATACCTTTAACAACAGGTATAATATTGTTAATCTAAAAGCAATATTTTTAATAGTTTTAGGGTAAACAGTAGAAAATGTTACTTGCATTTATTAAGTGCTGGGGGGGGCAGCATTTTTGAGAGATGTCTCTATTTTTAAGTGTCAGATGTCCAATGGGGGTACCACTAAGTGCTTATGAGTACAAAATGGAATTTGCTTGCTACACTCCTGATTTAGTGTCGTGTGTTTCTTCTGCTGTATCTAAGTATCCTGCGTAGTGGTAGTGTTGTGGAAAGGGTTTCTCTAAGGTAGGGTGTATTGTTCAGTGCAGGGGCAGGGTTAGGGTCATAACATATTAGTAAGGCTCTGGAAGGAGTTTTCACCCCTCCCCCGTGTTGGTTGGTTTGGTTACTCAGCACCTTGTCAGTCAGTGGAGACTTAAAGGTCCCAAATCAGGGTTTCCTGTGCCTTATGAATTTTAGAATATGCTCTTCCTGTTTTCATAGTATCACAGCCGGTGTGGAAAGGAAAGATTCAGCAAACCTGAGCGCAAAAAAAAATCATATGGCCTAGCCAAAATCTTCAAAGAGAAAACTTTGCAATAGTGCAAAACATTTGTGAAGTAAAGTTCCACAGTAGCGTCTAGAATTACATTGCACTTTACACATTCTCTACTACTTTAAACATTTCTTTTAAACAACTTCACTTTTCTGTAAGGAAGTATTTAGACATTTTTAAATATGTTTTAAATCGATACAGCTCCAATACAACTAATTAATATTTTATTAATTTTCCTTTTGAATGAGAGTTAACTTTATTTTAGTTTATTAAAGTCCTCCTCACACAAACAAAATATGTACAATCTTAAGAGAATCCTTCTTCTGAACTAGGAGTTCATTTTAAAAATCACCTTAGTAATCCAGATTTTAAACTGTGATTGGTGTATATTTTTTTTAGTATATGATCTTTCTCAATGGTTTTGTTATAGGATGCATGCTCGACAAGCCACGATGCTTCGCTAGGGATGGCTTGCACCTGTCACCCCTGTGCTTTCGGATATTGGCAAAGGCTCTTGCTACCCCATAGTGCCTTTTTTAGGCAAGGCTCAAAAGACAAACCCACCTCCATAGGTATCACAAGGGATAAGAAACTAAGAGTAATGCTACTCAACGCCAGAAGTCTAAACCTCAAGATGCACGCACTCAAAACTCTCCTTAGCATGGAGAACATTGATATCTGTGCAGTAACAGAAACCTGGTTCAAGGCTCCCGAGAGCACCCCAGCACTACCAGGTTATACCTCATACCATGCTTCTGGCCCCAAAACTTGGACCGAACCACAAAAGGAGGGGGAGTATCAATATTCGTCAAAGATACCCACACCTCCAGGTTGGTGGCACAGCACGAAGCATCAGAGACTATCCATGTGCAACTAACTGTGGGTAAAACTGCCTTCCAGTTTATAGCCTGCTACAGACCACCCTCCCAAACACAGAAACCCCACTCGGCCTTCCTGAGAATACTGGAAAATATGAAGGTCTCTCCAAACACCATTATATTGGGCGACTTCAACTACCCAAACATAGACTGGGAGCATTACTCTAGCTCCAACACCCTAGCCCAAAGGTTCCTAGAATTTATAAACTCAAATGCTATGGAACAACTTGTTACCACTCCCACAAGAGGGGAAAAATACTGGACCTGATCATCACCAACATGGGGACACTATGCTCCAGACCAGAAGTGTATCCCTCACTGGTAAGATCAGACCATAAACTAATCTCACTGGATATTCACATCCCGACCCCACCCCCTGCCCAGAAAACCACAGTGAAAAACTTCTCTAAAGCAAATTTCACACGCCTCAAAACCGAGGCGAAATCATTCAAAGCCCCAGGGCCTGTGGAAAATACGGCCCAGACCGCAGAATCCTTTATAAACGCATTCTATGAACACCTTCAGGAATGCATGGATCATGCAATCCCAAATAAAACCAAGACCCAATCCTCCAAAGGCATACGTCCTGTCTGGTGGAGCCCAGCCATAAACAAACTATACAATAGAAGGAGGAAGCTACTACATGATAGAGCAAAATCCCAAAAAGGGAAGGCATCTCTGATCAGTATTAGCAAAAAACTACGGCCACTCATAAAATCGTCTAAGGCCAGCTTCGAGAGAAAAATTGCACAGGACACTAAGGATAATCACAAGGCTTTCTTTAGTTATGTTAGGAACCTGGGTGGGAATTCCCAGATATGCTCAGAATTAGTCTAAAATGACAAAAAATACACCGAGCCCACAGACATTGCCAACATCCTAGCTGACAGGTTCAGTGCAAATTTCTCCCCCCCCCACCAAAAGGGCAAATATCTATCCCAACAGAGTGCTGCCCCCCTGACATCTCAGATGCTCAGGTAAGAGCCGCCCTCTCCAAAGCAAAAACACAGCATCAATGGGACCAGATGGTGTCCCGGCTGCGCCCTACATGAACTCCAAGAAGAGCTAAACCCAAACATAAAACTACTGTTCAGTCTTAGCCTTACTACAAGATATGTACCCAAAGAGTGGCGACAGCAACAGTGGTCCCTCTCCACAAAGGTGGTGCCTCAATGGATCCTGGAAACTATCGCCCCATAAGCCTGACTAGCTTGGTCTGCAAAGCTATGGAAAGGATCATCATGGACCTCATAAATAAAGATATTGGGGACCTACAGACACTGGATCCTACCCAGTTTGGCTTTGTTAAGGGCAGATCCTGCCTCTTAAACCTGGTCGATTTGTTTGAAACAGTCACCAAGGCCATTGACGAGGGGAAGGTGGTCCACACAGCCTACCTGGACCTCGCAAAAGCCTTCAATACAATACCCCACTCGGGCATTATAGATAAGCTCACCAGCTTAAATATAAACCCCTATGTCACTAGATGGGTTGCAAACTGGCTCAAGGACAGAACCCACATGGTTAGAATTGCTGGAGCCATGTCAGACTCCAAACCAGTTACAAGTGGCGTACCACAAGGCTCAGTCCTGGGACCTCTCTTGTTCGGTATATATTTCTCGGCAGTACAGGCCAACACGGAAGGACTGTGGCTGACCAAGTTCACAGATGACTGCAAACTGGGCCATAATCAACTCTCCAGCTGACACAAGCATCCTCCAAAAGGCCTCATAGAAACAGACAACTGGTGCCAGAGCCATGGCCTCAAGCTAAACGCCAAAAGTGTATAGTCATCCCATTTGGCAAAAACAAAGTGCCCACAAATTACCACATAGGTGGTAATCCATTAAGTACAGAAGAAGTCATTAGGGACCTGGGGACCCAAGTTGATAGCAATCTCTCATTTGACAACCACGTGGCCAAAGTGGTTAGAAAAACATTTTATATAGCCCACCTAATCATGAAGGGATTCACATCTAGATCAGGAGAGGTCATCGTGCCTCTTTACTCATCCCTCATCAGGCCCATAATTGAGTACAATGCCCCTTTTGGGATGTACCTTACCAGACACCTGCAGCAACTGGAAAGACCCCAAAAGTACCTTACCAAGAGGATCAAAGGGCTCAAACAGATGCCATATGCTGCCTGGTTAAAGAAACTCCAGCTCTACTCAGTGGCATACCGCCTGCTCAGAGGCGATCTGTGCCTGACGTATAAAGCCATGTCCAACCCGGAATTAATGGACATGCTGCACCTCAGAAAATCCAAATCCCATCGAGCTACACGCTCGAGAGACTTGAACCTCAGCACTGAAATAAATAGGACATGCTGGAGGGACAGATTCATAACCCAGAGGCTCCCTTCACTCTGGAATAAAATCCCAGTCCAGGTTAGGCAGAGTCCCACATTGACTCTCTTCAAGAGGAATCTTGATGAGTGGATGGGAGATCGTAGGTTTACCCCAGCTATCACTTCTGTGTCACTGTTAGAGAGAGGCACAGTATACTAACCTCAAAAAAAGGCATAGCAAAATTAATTTAAAATGGGTGGTGAAAGCCAAACACAGTCTGGCTAGGCTTATAAATGCCCTAGGGCAGATAGCCTAGTATGAACCTATGAACCTATGAACCTAAAAAGCTGTTTTGAAATAATGTAAGTATGCTTTGATAAGGACAGATTAAATCAAAGACTCTACTTGGAATAACAGTGAAATGTGATTTCAGCTAAACACATTTTTATTTAGTTGTGTGCAGTCATCTGGGGTGCTTAGAATTATTTCTCATTGAACTATATGCCACATGTAATGTCATATTATGTCTGTCTGTGCTATTTTTTGATGACATTCAGGTATTCAATTGCTCACACACATTTTATTTTTGTTATTTTATTTTATTAATTCTCTGTATAGCCTTTTGAAGCCTGTTCCCAGAGTTTTCCCCAGAAAAGGTCATTGTTTTAAAAGGGAACCAGGTAACATACTCAACAAATAACATTAAGGAAAAGTTCACTGATATGGTTTTCAGGTTCACTCATTGAACTCCCTTCCCAAACTAAGAATCTTAACTACTTTCCTGTCTCCTCATATTTTGGCTGTCTTTATCAGTAGTATGACCATATGTTGATGTCCACATCACTGAACCACAGCTTTAATAACAATGGCAAGTTTGAAATGCTATTTCTCATTATAGTGATAATGTATTCCAATCAAGATTGTTTATAGGGGGGATTCTTCTCTTCCTGATGTGCAGTGACTTCAAAGTTAAATGCATAATGCACTATCGGTGGCGCAACAGGCAGCACATGCATATTTGTTGCTGGATGACCTGAAATCTATGCATTCTGTTCCCATTCCAAGTAATTCTGAATTGTTGACCCAGCAATGCAACATTAGGGTGGTGCTGCACTGCTAAGAATGTCATCCTTCAGACAGGACAATAAACTGAATTCCCATCTGGTTCAGATGACAGTAGCTCAGGTGAATGTAGGGGTTCCCACAGCACCTACCAAAAAGAGTTGCAGAAGTTCCCTAATGCCCTGGCTAAATTTCCTGTCATTGTAAATAATGCCACTTTGGCTCTCCCCTGAAAAAAAGCCCACAAGTCTAGTGAGACTAACATGCTTAACAAAGAATAACGAAAAAATATAGTCGTCTCTACACAGGATGTTTGGTATCCACTAGAAAATAATACTTTTACTCAGCAAGCACATGATTCCTGATGCTGTGGTTATCAGTGAATTGGCTAGCATCAAAGTAATTTTTGAGGAGCGGACATATATTCATCCTGAGCAGACAGTTCTATAGTGCCATTAGGTACCATGCCAGAAACACAATCATGTAATTTAGCATTCTTGAAAGCAGTCCATCTGATTCCTGGGGTTTAAAACAAATCATGCCATTCCGGACCCATGGAATCATCCTAAGCAGTGCCTGGGCTTCTTCGGTTGCCCCTCCACACATCTTGTCAGTTCTTTTTCATCCTCTTACTTTGAAAAGACTTCATTTATAAGGCTTATTCCCCATGTTGATCCATCCTTCCTTCCTTCACAAATTCTTCTCCAATTATCTCCTTTGTAAAAGGAGAGGCAAAGTGGTCTCCGTGTATTTCTGTTTGGCAATCTGTACTTGTATCACCAGTCACACAACTTTCCATAGAGTTATGTAGGGTTCTTCTCTCTTTCTCTTCCTTTCACAATACTTTTACTACCTCTGCAATTAATCAGTCACCTTTTGTGTGCCACTTTTTAAATGATATAGCATCATTTTTCCTCTTATTATTTATTTTATCTAAGTATAAACCTCAAGGAAATTTGTCTTTCCCTTTTTTCTCCAATTTTCTCAGTGGTATTTTTAATGGGTGGCAATACTCGTGTACTCAATCCATGTTTGAGGAATGGGATTCGGTCCACATCACTACCTTGCAGTATTATTTTGACTTTGGCGTTGCTGTACCTCAGAAAAAACACTGACAGGTAGCGTTACAGTTGTGTTGCTTTTTCAGCTGGGGTACGTGAGATCAACTTTCCAAAACATAAACATGAATGGGCAACGGTATCTCTTTCATATGCAAACAAATGCCAACTGGCACGTGCAACTGAAATTCAAGCTCTTGTCTTTGAGTAACTGGGATTCAAACTTGGGCAATCCAAGCAATGACACAAAAGATTTTTTTTCTACATATCTCCCACAATCTTTATTTTAACTCATTTAAGCCTAGCTCAAATTCCCAAATGCCTCAAAGCCCTGTGTGGCTAAGTCACTTGCTCAAGGTCACATGGTAAGTGAAAGACGGAGGAGGGAATCAAACCCCAGATCACAGGACGTAGCTTGTTAAGTGCTCACAGCCTTAATCCTATTCACCAACTGGTCATTCTTTGGGAACAAGGTGTTGGGGGCATGATTGCATATGATTTTGTCATTCAAAATATTTGCAGATTCGTTAGGTAAATTGTACGCTGGTATTGCATACATAATCGGGTCTGAAGTACTTCTGCTTCCATCAGTGCTCCATATGTAATATTCAAAATGTAGCAAGCTGCTTGTTACATTTGTAGTAAGCAGTTTAATACAGTTGATACAATTATTTAGAAAGAACTCTAAGAACATTTTTTTTTCTTCTGATCAGCTTGGAAGGCTTTTTTTTGCTCCACAAGTTAGAGTTTAGATGAGAGGTGCCGTACTGAGGAAATACAGCTCTGTGATGGGTTTATTAATGGACAAAGATGGTAATGGTTAGTAGGTGCATTGAGGTTAGTGTAATTTGGTTTTGCTAGAGTTTAGAATTACTTAGTTGGCTACCAGGACGCTGACGCCTGCTAGGTGAAATTGGAGATTTTTTAGAATACATTTATAAGCTGGGGCTGATCTCAAAATGACAAGATCATTGGCATAGAGAAGGATATAAGTTGGTTGGCGTTGATGTGGTTGGTTGGTGATGGCAATATTGAACAATAAGGATCCAAGGACTGAGCCATGCTGTATGTCTTAGAACATGTTACAGAATGAGTAGAAGGATAGGTATGGGCAAGTCTGAGATTTTAGAGTCTGAGCAAGATTTTAGCATGGGGAGAATAATATCAAACTTCCAGAAAAAGTAAAAAGATTATTTGAATAGAGATATGTAGTAGCTAATGAGGTCTTAAGACCAGCATTGGTTTTATGACAGTTAATGACAGTGTCAATAAGCTTTTTATTTTCTGTCTCATTCTTTTGATGATTATTATTATTATTATTGAAAAATAGACTAAAATTTGTCAAATGAGTAGTACTTTCCTTTATAGCCATGAGACTAGTTCACTAGTACTGTACAAAACACCTTTAATTTGTGAAATATATTACGTTTCATACAATTAATACTTTATTAAGTGAATGACTACATACTTGTGATATTATAATCTGTTTCTATGCTTATTATGTTCAGTCTCTTTACTTTTGTAATAACTACCTACTTGAACATTAGTTTAACTGGGATTATTGCATAAGCCATAGCTGTGTCTGTAAAACAGCCCAACTACCATGGTTAATAAATATATAAACCGATGAGGCTCTGTTTGTATTCCAGTAGCACCTATGGCCTTAGGGTGTTATCTTAGAGAACATATTGTCTATTAAGATCAACAGACGTGAAAAGATGAGATCATCAAATCAGATAATACTAGAACATTGGCAGGCCTTTAAACTATGTACAATATACTACATGAACTATTTACTATATATTGATAGACATAGATCAGTTTCGGGTCTATTTTAGATGAATGAAAGTTCATCCTAGCGAACGCTCACATGAGCGAATATTGCGGAACTCGAAACCGCAATTGTGAGATTGCGGTACAGTGAAGATGGGAATATTTGCCCTTTCCTCATTGTAGTGTGATCTTGGAGTTGGAATATATATTTAGGGGGGTGGGGGTGCAGCCCCCACAATTGCAGTTTCGAGTACCTAGATATTCCTGTGAGCATTCACTAAGATGAACTTTTGTTCATCTAATATAGACCCATCAGTTTCATGTGATGAGGCAATTATATACCATGAGTATCACGATGTGTTATTGCTGCACTGTGCAGTTTACCACAGTGAAATCTACATAGAAAATCACACAGGAGGAAAGTTCTTTGGTAGAAACTAAGATAATGGCTGCACTGTACATCCTCATTAAAGCCTACAGCTAAGGCACATTAAGACTCTCCTAAATAGGAATGTCAAATGTCTCACAGTAGTTTCTGAAAGAAGCATTGTACAACCCTACCAAGCTTGCCAAATGGCTTGAATACCATGGGAACAGGTGTTTGCACAATGAGTTTACTGAAGACATCAGCATTTTCTAAGAATGCTGGGTAATGTGGACTGTACATATCATAGCAGAAACATGACCAAGGAATACAAAGGTTTAGAGGAAACATAATGATTGCTACTTTAACAGTATGCCATTAATTATCTGTGTGTATATATTTCTATATATTTTACAAAATGGGCAAAAAAAACTGACCTAACAGATTGATAGCCACATGAGCTTCAAATATATTTTATGAATGGAAGAATATTATAGTAGGCTGCCTATACCTCACATTTATTTGCAGACCCCTTTTCCATTACAGCTTTCAAAATTTCACCGCCAATGATTATGCCTCTCTCCACTAGCTCACACCTGCAATAGAAGAAGACTCCACAGTCGGCTTCCACATATTTATCAAAAAAGTTGAAAATTTCATCAAATGCATAAAAAACAGTGTCCAGAAATAAAGTTTTAATTCAAAAGCTGTATGCATGATGCCTTCACTAGAAAACTGATAAAACATAAAAAAAATGTATTAAAGCATTATAGATCAATAGCGGACCAATGATCCACTGTGAAGATTCCAACTGGGAAAAGCCGAAAGAAGATCCATAGATAAATAGCAATTATATGGAAAAATATGTCCATAGTTCATAGTCAAAATGCAGCAACCTGTTGCCAAGTCAGCAAACTACACATAGTGAGATGTAAAAATATTTAATTACAAAAAGATTAAGTGCTTTCGCCAGTTTATAATGCAATACTTCATCAGAATGCCATTCATTAGCAATACAAAGATTTAAAACTGTGCATCTGTATCATGTGCCCACAGTTCATCCAATGAAAACAAAATAACACTTAAAGGGAAACATTTCAATAAATACATAGCTAATTAATAAAATCCATGGTTGCTTTTATAACAAAAATATATTTTTTGTCTAAAATATAACCCTAAAAGTATTCCAGGGTATATAACGAAAAAAATCTATGTATCCTATTAAGTACTAGGTCAGACAAGGTATGAACAAAGGTTCAAGACACTGGCAATTGACAGTGATTCATTGAGACCAGGATGGTTGCAAGCATTAAGTCTAATCTGCCAAGTTAGTTCTTTGAACTCTGAGTCACTCCATGGACCCCACCCAATGGATTTCTCTCAGTTCTATCCACCACCCCAAAAAAGGAAATTATGTGTTGAATATTTCTGAATATGTTTAAATAGAGAATTATTGACATTCTTATGTCTGATATCATAAAGATGCTCATAGATATGCTCTTTAAATCTCCTCTGCATTTTCCCCACATAAAAATGTGTGCATTAACAATCCCCATAGAATTACAAGTGCAGTGAAAAGAAGTCACAATAGTTAGTGTATTAATGGTTACTGAGTCACCTTCGAGGATAAACTTACACTGAGGGCAAGATCCACATTTTAAAGTAATACATGGCTTATTACTTATTTTTCCATATTTTATCATATCTGATACAAATTCTCAATTTTTTATCTAAACCACCCAGTTTCTTCTCTTAAACCTCAATCCTCCTCCTAGACATTTTTCTATATGTATTGTTCCAACAATTTCCATTTTTGATGCAATTTACTTCTACTCTTTTCTAAAGATCCGACTTCCTGTTCTTTTATCTCTGTTACAATATTCACTACTTCAAGTATAGTTGATTTAGATTTTGATTTCCATTTTCTATTAATTGTTTTCCTTGCAGCCCCCAGAATTAAACTTCCCAAGGCGTTATTATTGTCTAGACAATTCGGATCTTGTATCTAAGCTAAAATAATAATTTCCTTAATTACACTCATTTGCTGACCTAATATTCCTGATGGAGTACTCTGCAGGGAATTTTTAAAGTCTGCCAACTCATTACACTCCCAAAACATATGTTCCAAGTTACCTCTTTCTTCATCACCACACTTCCAACATGTTCTGCCTGCCCATACCTCTAAGCCTCTTAGCACAAGAAATCTGGACAAACCCAAAAATAATGGGGGAGAGGGCAAAGCCCCCCAAAATAGGGACATATTTTAAATATTTCTCTTATGAACTTAGAAAGCTAGTAGAATAAACAGTGTTGTGCTAGCATGCATTTTCTGAATGCTAAGAAGTCTGAAACTCAGTGGTCTGCCATTATTTAGTGACCTTAATCTTTAATGATTTTCCAGAAAAAAAATGATGAAGAATAGACTAAAAATATGAAGCAACAATCTGGATTTTCTGTACAAATCTGGAGAGTTGAGAGGTATGCATCTACCTGAGGAAAATACTTTGTAGTCTGCTCAATGTATAAAAGTATCTTAAGTCCTAAATCATCAAGATTTTGTGGCATATTTGGTAGCCATTGTCAAACATTCCAGTGTTGCTTTCTGAATTGAATATCTGGTCTCTCTTTGCAGTCTTTTCTGACCTCTTCTGAATAATTCCTATAGTTATCTTGTAATATTTCATATGCCCTACTAATTAACCTTTTAATAGCAGCTTCTGCTCTAGATTCAATTAAGAATTCAACCACTGCAGGTCTTTCCTTTAGGATTTCTCTATCCTTTTATCTTTGTCTATATTTTGATATCAATCCCTGATAGGGAAGGCAATCACTAGCCTGCAGTCCAAATGTCTATTTCGCCTCTTCCCATTCTATTACCTTGCCTTATCTAATTATTTGTTCTTAATACCTTGCTTGGTTTCTCTGTCATCTTCTTCCAGTAATTTCCAACCCCCTCTCTGTACCCTTGATTTCAGTCATCCCTATTGGGAAAATCTCCTTTCTCCATTCTTGTGTCGCCTCATTTCTTAGCATGCTTTTTGCTGCTTTATGAATATTATATTTTGTATGACCATTGATATTCTCCAAAATCCCATTCTTTCTTTATTTCTTGAATTTCCACCCTACTTCATCATCGTCATCCCTTTCCACTTTGAATTGTAGCTTCCATTACGTTTAAGAGCCTTAACTGGGTAGCTCCAAAATATCCATTCAAATCAGGTAATCCTAAACCTCCTTGTTCTATTGGGAGGATCACCTTATTCCACTGGACTCTTGCCCTCTTCCCCTTCCAAATCCTTCAATTTGCCCTCTACCCCTCCCAAATAAAATCATTCACTTCTTTATTAATTATTGTCTACAACTTCTTCTCTTGTTGATAAAAATATGCCTGACCTGCATATAAAACTAAAGTGACTAGAAATGTTTTTACTGATATTATCCTGCTAGTCATATCCACAGGCAAAAGCTTCAGCTTTGTGATGTGTAAAGAAAGCAGGCACCCAGAGGAAAAAGAAAGAAAGAAAAAAATATATATAGATAGGAACCAAACATTGTGAGACAACAACATCGACTATCCTACCCTTGATTTCTATTGCTTGGCCAGAGAAGTACTTACCCCTTATGTGCACTATGTGAGTGTGACAACAGGGAACACAGCACAGTGTTCACACCACCTGGTATTAGCCATTCTATGGATTATAAATATTATCCAGGCTTCTTTTGGAAAATAATATAAATGCAGACAACAGAAAAATGCAGTAGTGGCAATTGTCATCATTTGGTTGAGTGATATGTAGACTAGGAATACCCCATGCAACTTAACAATGGGCTAACATGCTTTTCAAATTATTACTAGTGTTGAAGATTAAGCAGCACTTTGGCAAATAACATTTTAATGATTATGTAAACTGTTGCTTTAAGATAAAGCACTTTCCTAAACTGCACATATATATTTACAAACCCCTCACAATGTATAGCGTTATCAAAGGCAGATGAACTTCTTTTAGCAAGGACAATTTAAATTCAGATATTGTCAAGCAACAATGTTTTACTCCAAGCCATAATCAATAGCCCATGTTTTTGTCCTCTTTAAGGGGTTTTAGTTTTGGAGTAAAAGCAGAAGTTTGATACAGTGATGCATATGATTTATACTTTGGGCTTTGACTGCCATTTCAACCACTGCCTGATATATTTAAATATTCTTTGCCAGTAACAATCTGTCCTGGGTTTATTGTCATTTCTGTAAGAATGCTACATCACAACTTCAAGACCATGATCTGCTAGAATGAATGAAGTGAACAGAAGAACAATATTTGATTTATTTATGTGTTTATATATTTTATTTAATCATTTTTAACATACTTCATGAGGGAAATAACTTCCCAAGTTAAAAGAACTGACCATGTTACCTTATGCCTTGCTCACTGTGGGACTTCCAGACTATGACCTGCAAATTTATTTTGGCCTTAGTAAGTTATCAGAAAAGATAAAATGGATAGTTAGTGAAAAGGTAAAATTCATATGTATAAGCTAAGTAAGTGTTAGCACTATGTTGATTTTGAACATTCTAAAATTGGAGTTCCCAGTTATCAGGATAACACAAGTAGGTTTAGTCTAATGTTTTGTTACCACATCAGTACATTTTCAAGTATATGTATTTCAGTGCACTTCTTCTATGAAAAGTAACACAGATGGATAGTAAACATGGTATGGGGTTTAATTTGCTGGCAATATATTCCTGAATAACACTAAACTGACCTCTATTAAAAGAACAAATATATGATTTCTAGAGATGCATGTTTATTTCAGACAAATCAGAGCAGAGATAAGGTGCTACTTCATTTCAAAATGCAGAAAGGTAGGAGCAGAAAATAAGTGCTCAATCATTTTACTAAATCAGTCCATTATATGGGGGGGAATCTAAGAGATCTCCAGGCCTGAAGTAAAATAAAGAACTATAACTAATTGGTAGAGCTACATTACTAGACAGTAGGTCACTGACATATGAAGCTGACAGCAGATACTGTAAATGCACTTGGCTAAAAATACGTAAACAGTAAACCACAGATTTCTAGAAGTCACATGAGCTTTTCCTGTTTTTGCTGCTTCAGAGCTCATTATTTACTAAGAATTTTTTATAAACTTTTAAATTTTACTTGCAAGCAATAGAGGATGGCTTATAGATGACTAAGTAAAGTAATAAAAAAAAGAGAAATAAAAAAACAGAGATTACCAGCAAGATGATAGGATGACAGGACTATTTTAAACATATACAGTGATTTTTTTTTTTAACCTTTGTGGTACTGACTGTGCTATGTTCAGTTACAAACTTAGCTTCTTATTGTGACTCAGGACATCAGTAAATATCATGAGATGGCAACTTGGCTACACATATGCTCCAGTCAGAAGGCAGCCAAGGGTTTGGAGGAGTGTTCTCTTATGTAAAACGTTATGTATGTACTGCTGGCAGTTAGTTTAATATATAGAAAGGAGTTGACTAGGGGAGCAGGTATAAGCTGAAAGACATAAAGTCATTGGCAAACATTGACTGTCTTTTATCTATGACTAATAAAAACACTTAGTTGGCACCTCCACAAGATGATTCCACAGGCTGTCATCGCATCGATCCCACCCATCCTATGACTCTGTTGCTGTGGGAGCTAATAACAGATTGAAAATTCTAATATTAAAAAATAATATAAATAATAAAAAAGATACTTTACAAAATGTCTTACAATATTGTGGAAGAAGGTATTGTACAATTAACATACCACTGACTGTAGAATGTAACGGTACGTTAAGGTACATAGCATAGGTGACTGGCGTCTCCGCCTGCTATGTCAAATACATTGAACTATGGATGTTGATGTATTTGTTTTTGCCAAGGCTGCTGTTTCAAATTTCCAAATTCAGCGTTTAGGGTCGACCATTTTGACCAACCGATGAATGCAGTTTCGGAATTTCAGTAGTAAACACACACACACACACACACACATATATATATATATATATATATATATATATATATATATATATGGGTCTATGTCATAACACTGAAACTCATAAGGTCGAACCCATATCACTGAAAACTAATAACATTGAAAAATCATAACACTGCAAACATTATCTACAAGAACTATATCCTAAAAACATGTTTTTGCAGGGGGGCAAACCCTCACCCTTTTTTATATACACTACCTCCTTGATCACACAACTGTGAAGAAAGGAAAAAAAAAACTACGCACTGTGAAACAGTGCTTAAGAGCAAATATGGACATCTACATAACTGGTGTACAAAATTATGCTGACCACCGCAATTTGTACATACCTAGATTCACTTCCCTAATAACTCCTATGATATGAAATGACACCATTGCATTCTACAAGCTCAGTGGATATGTTGCTTGATAAATTCTCCAGGTTTGCTGTCAGTGGGTTTCGAAGTAACTGTTCATACAGGACACAAACAGATGCACACAGACATGTGCACATAAACACACATGCACACACACACACACACACACACACACACACACACACACACACACACACACACACACACACACACACACACACACACACACACACACACACACACACACACACACACACACACACACACACACACACACACACACACACACACACACACAAACAAACACACACATGCACACACACACACACACACACACACACACACACACACACACACACACACACACACACACACACGCACGCACGCACGCACGCATGCACACATACACTCACTCACTCATAACATTTACTTCACTAGTTGTCCCAAGGCAACAGTGTCCAAATATCATAAAATGGAAAAACAAATGAGCATTTTATACTCCATTATCAAAAAGCAACTCAACTTCTACATGACTGTTTACTAGCAGAAAGATTATACAACATTCTTTTGAATGAATAATGTAATGGCTCAATGGAAAGACATCTATCTCACAGATGAGACTGAAACCTGAACCTTTTTTTGTTGCTGGTGTTTTGGAAAGCTTCATGTAAAACATATGATATTCCTATATCCTAGTCATATAAAATTTTATTTATATAAATATATATTGATGCTTAAATTCTGTCCAAAGCAAAACTCAGCTATTTAGCTACAGTCTATACAATGTATGTTGTATCATTTGTTTGCAGCACTGTTGCTAGGATTCTGCTAACAACAAAAGGTTGCTCCCCAAGTCCCACTTGTATAATAATTATATATGGGTATTAGCTTGCCACCAGAGATTTAGACACTGTCAATCACATCTATCCATACTCTTATATATGTTGAACATGTATGGTGCTGTTTTTCTTATTTGGTCCTATTTCTGTCTCATTCAAACTTGATTAGTGTTGGGTTCTTCTCTCCTCAGACCTACCTATGCTCAACTGGAATGTATGTTTAACTGTATCAATGTCTGGAGCTTTTCTCCCCGGGCCTCCGCTGAAAACGGACCTGTGTCCAGTCGGACTTTCCTGGTAAACAAATGTAAAATAAATAAAATAAAAATAAAAAATTAAGTTGTATAAATTCAAAAATTTCAACAAAATTAATGTACTTATAAAAATGATCATCTATTATTAAAAAGGAAAACAAGACTTTATCCCCAATGAGCATTTTCCTTATAAAGATAATTTAGGTCAGAATTTTGAGTTATTAGAAGTCTGATTATTTCTTCAGTTAATTGTGATGTAATGTTATAATCAATAGCGATTAAATTTAAAAACTCAGGAAAATGAAGCATATTTTGCCAGTTTTTATGTTATTGCCCAAATCTCCTCTTCCACATTGCAGTTATTTAAACTTGTCTCCCAAATAGCTTTGATTTCTAATTTGCATCTCCAACAGTAGATATTCTTTTCTTTTTATATAGCTAGGTTGATTAACAAACAAAAAAAAAAGGAAAAAAAAAAAGGTCCATTCTCTAATCTACAATTTGAGAGCCAAAATAAAGGGTCCCTGGTGCTCCTTTCACTTTCAAGGGGAGTGTCAGGTCCTAATAAGGCTAAACAAGGAGAAAGTTACTGTCAGCTACCTGTCGGGTGCCAGGATCCACCACATAATGCATGAACTCAGGTCATTCCACAACAAGTACAAATATGACTCTGTCATTGTCCATGTTGATGTGAATGACCTGAGATGTATCTCCCTGGACTACATGAAAAGAAACTTGGAGGAGCTGTCTGATCTTGTAGCCCAGGCAGGTATGACCCTAGCCCTGAGTAGCATCTTGCCATCACCCAGAATGATACCACAGCACAAGGATAAAATGTTTGACTTCAACAATTGGCTAAACTTCTGGTGTCATTCTAAGGGGATCCAGTATCTGTCTGCCTGGGATGATATGATCGTCAAATCACGATGCTTTGCCAGAGATGGCCTGCACCTGTCGTCCTTGGGATTCTGGATACTGGCTAAGGCTCTTGCCACCCCTATAGTGCCTTTTTAGGCAAGGTTCAAATGACAAATTCACCACCATAACAGGTACAAGCAAGCAAAATCTGAGGGTAATGCTACCCGATGCTAGAAATCTAAACCTCAAAATCCACTCACTCAAGGCACTCCTTAAAATGGAGAACATCAACATCTGTGCAGTGACAGAGACCTGGTTCAAGGCTCCAGAGAGCACCCCTGCGTTACCAGGCTATAATTCATACCACACCTTTCAGCAACCTAACCTGGACCGAAACACTAAAGGCAGAGGCATGTCCATATTCATTAAGGATATCCACACCTCCAGGCTAGTTGCTCAGCATAATGCATCCAAGATTATCCCAGTGCAAGAAACTCTGGGCAAGACTGACATCCAAATTGTATTTTGCTACAGATCCCTCACTATGCCCCAGGATTCCCACTCCTCATTTCTTGATACACTGGAAAATATTAGGGTACAACCTAACACCCTAATAATGGGTGATTTCAACTACCCCACCATTAACTGGGATAACTACTCATGCACCGACTCTTGTGCTCAACATTTTCTGGAATTCATAAATTACAATGCCTTGGATCAACTTATCCACACCCCCACCAGGGGCAGCAATATCCTAGACCTGGTCATTACCAAGATGGGCAACTGGTGTACCACACCAGAGGCCAATTCCTCGTTGGTCAGATCTGACCACAAGCTAATCACCCTAGACATCCACATCCCACCCCCACCCCCCATTAGGGAAACCACAGTAAAAAAAAATTTCCAAAGCCAACTTCACACTTCTTAACACAGAAGTGGCAAACTTCATGGCACCCATGCTGATGGACAATAGAGGTACGACTGCTGAATCCTATACAAATGCACTTTATAAGCACTTACACGAGTGCATGGATCATGCAATCCCTAACAGAACCAAGATGCTATCCTCCAAACAAAGGAAGCCAATCTGGTGGTCCCCTGCCATAAACAAACTCTACAACAAAAGAAAGAAACTGTTGCTAAAAAGAGTAAAATCCCATGATTGGAGGAACTCCCTGGTCAGCCTCAGTAGGAAGCTGAGAGCCCTCATAAAATCCTCCAAAGCTAGTTACGAAAACAAAATCGCCACTGATTCTAAAGACAACCACAAAGCATTCTATAGCTATGTCAAGAATCTCAATGGCAACACTCAGATCTGCACTGTGTTACAGCACAATGGCACTAAATATACAGAACCAACTGATATTGCCAACATCCGGGCAGATAGGTTCAGTGCTAACTTTACCCCTCTCTTACCCCATAAAGGGCCCATCTCTATACTGGAAGAATACAAAGCTCCTGTAATCACGACTGCACAGGTAAAAAACACACTCTCCAAAGCCAAGAACACAGCATCCATGGTACCTGACAACATCCCAGTCTGCGTTCTACACAAACTACAAAATGAACTGGCACCCCACCTAAGTACCATGTTCAATCATAGCCTCATCTCAGGCTTTGTGCCCACTGAATGGTGCACAGCAACAGTTATCCCACTCCACAAATGGGGAGCCACCCCAGACCCCAGAAACTACTGCCCCATTAGCCTAAAGAGCCTGGTCTGTAAGGCTGTGGAATGTGTCATCATGGAACTTATAAACAATGACATTGGTAATCTCCAAACTCTGGACCCTACCCAGTTTGGGTTTGTAAAAGGCAGATCATGTCTCCTAAACCTGATAGGCTTCTTTAAAGCGGTCACCAAAGCCGTAGATGAGGGTAAGGTGGTGCACACAGCCTATCTAGAGCTCGCCAAGGCTTTCAACACCATCCCCCACTCTGGAATTATAGATAAACTCACTAAACTAGGCATAAATCCCTATGTTACAAGATGGGTTGCCAACTGGCTCACTGACAGAACCCACACTGTGAAAGTAGCAGACTCTAAATCCAACTTCAGACCAGTGATAAGTGGAGTGCCACAGGGTTCAGTCCTGGGTCCTCTCTTGTTTGGTATCTACTTCTCTGAAGTACAGGCTAACACAGAAGGTCTTTAGCTAACAAAGTTTGCAGATGACTGCAAACTAGGAGCCATAATCAAAACTCCTAACGATGTGGACATCCTAATAAAAGGGCCACACTGAGACAGATGCCTGGTGTCAAAGCCATGGCCTCAAGCTCAATGCCAAAAAGTGCATTGTCATCCCTTTTGGTAAAAACTCTGTACCCATGAACTATCACACTGGCAATAGTCTACTTAACACCGAAAGTGTGATAAGAGACCTTGGGACACAGGTGGACAGTAGCCTCTCCTTTGATAATCACATCGCTACAGTAGTCAAGAAATCCTTCTACGTGGCACACCTCATCACAAAAGGTTTCTCATCCAGGAAAAAAGAGGTCATTGTTCCCCTCTACTCATCACGCATTAAACCCATTATAGAGTACAATGCCCCTTTTGGTATGTACCTCACAAGACATCTACAACAACTGGAAAGGCTGCAGAAATACCTCACAAAGAGGATTACTGGCCTCAAACAGATGCCCTACACAGACAGTGTAAAAAAAATCCAGCCTTACTTTGTCGCATATCGCCTACTCCAAGGCGATCTCTGCATAACATACAAAGCTATGTCAAACCCAGAGCTGTTGGACATGCTCCACCTAAAGAAATCCCAGTCCCTCCAAGCTACATGCTCTAGGGACCTAAACATTGTCACCACAATAAACAGAACATGCTGGAGGGATCGATTCCTGTCCCAGAGACTTCCCATACTCTGAAACAAGCTACCTATCTATATCAAACAAAGCTCCTCATTAGCACTCTTCAAGAAAAATATTGATGACTGGATGGGAGATAGGAAATTCACCCCAGGGATCACTTCTGTGGCTCTACTCGACAGGGGCACAGTAAATTAATTTTCTTGGGTGGCGAAAGCCAGGGTACCTTTTGTCTAGGCTTATATAGGCACTAGGCCAATAGCCTAGTACCTACCTATGAACATATAATACCCTCATGCTCTACTCACTTCAGGATTAAAAAATTTCAACCAAATGGATTCGGTGATCATGCTCCCAATACATTTTACCCAGGTTGGTTGCCTTCTTCACTCTACCCTAGCTAGACTTCTGCCTAAATCCCATGTGCACAAAGACTACTCTCTGACAGCTTGGGACTCAAGCATCTTGTCACTGCTGCTCAGGTTCAGACTCATGTAATGAGTTTTAGTGAGGTGTGACAGCCATGTGGAAAGCAAGAGTGAGAGAGTGGAGCAAGAGAGAGAGACAGAGTGGAGATGCTGCACCTTGCCTAAACACATTATTTAAGTTTGTACTAGGTAAGCTATGATGAGTGAATGGGAGAGGATGAAGATACAGCTAAGCTTTCAGGGAAATAGATGAATTTGGGCTTAGGAAGCAGTTTAGGGTTAGGCAACAGCAAGTAAATTTTAGGTTTAGAGGGGAGTTTACAATTACGCAAAGTGAAGTTTAGGTTTAGGTAGTGGAACAAGAAGTTTAGGGTTACAGATAGGCATGGATCTTTAAGTTTTCAGACTGATCAGGCAATTTAGGTTTAAGGAGAGATAATGGAGTTTTAAGGTCAGGGAGCAAACCGGAAATGAAGATTTAGGGAGTGAAATGGTAGTTTTAGCATTAGGCAGTAATCTGAGATTTCAGGTTTACAGAGCAGAAGGGAGTTTTATGCTTAGGTTTATGGAAACAGGACTCAAGTTAGGGTTAGGGATTGGATGTGAGTTTTATTACTAGAGTTAAGTGTTTGATAGCGTTATACAGTTTGGTAGGGTCAGGTAGTAAGAGGGCTATGTAATTAAGTAAGATTAGGACAGTGAGAGTTAGGGTAATTACCAATTACAACAAGAGGCATTGACTAAGTTTGTCACAAGTTACTAGCACCTGAGTATGTGTAGTAGATCCTTTTATCTGAGTACTGCAGTTTTCTCCTACCTCTAGTTTGCTTTGTTGGCTACACAAATTGTCCACATCCACAATGTATTTCCCTTTACCTTTGTTTCCTAGATCATGGCCAATAAAGGCCTATGGACCAACAAAGTTACCCAGATAATAAATGCTAACATTAAAAAAAATACATGAAGAGCACCATTGCAGCTACAGTAGTCTCAATCAGCATTCAAGTAATGCATTCAAGCATGATCCATAATCACACAAACTGGACAGAAAATAAAACCAGAAAACTTAAATTAATAAAAGTAAGATATAGTTGAAATAGAACCTAGTGGCAAATAGGAATTATGGTTTGACTATATTCCTTACTGGTCTTTATGTTTGATCCCTCTAGCTTTACCTTCAGGATCAATTTTACCCACTGAGAATAAATCCAGACATTCAATACCTCTGAAACGTCCTTGACTTTTTAGGGATGTTCCTAATTTTAATTTTGAAGTCCCTCTTAATCCCTCAACAACTGGTGATTTGGGAAAAAAGTGGTGAATTATACTTAATAAATAATGATAATAATTAGAATTCTAAACTTGTTTTACATCAGAAAAGAGATATTAAATCATATTTTCTTATTCTGTCACTGTTTCAAGTTAATAGTGTTAATGTTTTAAAAATATCCCTGATTCTCCTTGATTGCCCCTGAATTTGTCCCTGATACTTTTGAGATTTGTTCCTGATTTGTTGAGAGTAAATACTGTACAGCACAGCGCAGGACTATGAAAAATAAATAATTTTCATAATGATTTCTATTTTCTTTGTGAGCAATCATATTTTTTACTTTTCTTTGTACAAATGCATATTTAGAGGAACAAAACAAGATTTGTCTCAAACAGCATTAGACATTTATTTACTGGGCCTTTACAGTTCTTTTTAATGCCATATATACAAAATATAAAGGCAATGTAGCACATGCAAAACATGAAATTTAATACATGAAATTGTCTATTTTATTTTGTGGCTTGCATAAATTGTAATCTCATTTTTTTTTTAAATCAAAATACCTCATGACACCTAGTAATGTTCATATTCCAATATCTGAAAGATGTTCCTATGGAAAACAACAACTCTGTTTTTCAAATGGCAAATTATTAGCATAAACAAACATGTTGTTAGAACATATGTTATCATATTTTATTATGCAGGCAAATTGTTTTTTGTTTTAAAAATGTTCACTCAAGACAAGGAAAGATGAAATATAGAACATTTAATGTCCATAGGGATGCACCATAAAAGTGAAATTTAACATTTAACACAGCTTGAAAGCTTCATTCTCAGTATTTCCATGTTGATATTTACCTTTCTTTGCAGAAGACTTATTTACAGTCCAGTTCATTAGAAAACTGATCAGCTGAGAGAAAGTGAAATGTATTCAAATTCCAGAAAGTAAATATTCCCTGCTAAGCATTTGGCACATAACAAGCCCACCCCTCTTGAGAGAAATCAGATCCCCTAGGCAAACAAGCTGAAAAAAGGCAGCTGTTAAAACATTCAGACTATTTCTCTGTTCTGAGCATTGTTTCCTTTAATTTTAAGACCTGCTACTAAGAACAAACCAAGAAATGATGATACCATGAAACATTCCTGTTCTCATCTTCTTGGAACCCCTGCAGGAGTTTTAAGATTTATTGTAGAATTTCTCTGGGTGGCTATTAGTTGAATGTGTCAGTAACATCTTTCCCTAATTAGAAAAAAATGAGAGCATTTGTCTTGTGTAGCTGACATCAGTTTTTGATTTTCACTTAAAAAGTTTTTCATCTTAGTGAAAAAAGCCCCACTTGTATGCAAGAAAGATGAATAATTTTTGTTTATTATTCTCTCAGGGCATGCTTACTAGAATGTGACAAGCTTCTCTGCAGATGAACTGAAATATGCCTGCCTTAAATGTGGTTATGGGTCAAAGCAAAGAAGTTCTTTAATATGCATTCAAAGTCAAATTCTTAATACTTGCATAACGAAAAGTATTACAGTGAAAATGAATTAAATGTTCTGATAATTTTGCTTAGCTTTGATGTACCATCGCAAATTACTGTTTAGCAAAGCAAAGAAAAATAAAAAAAACATTTTGCTCATAACTTCACACGCATATACAGCCTTACTCACCTTGTACATACATACACATGCACACGCACATACACACACACACACACACACACAGACACACACACACACACACACACACACACACACACACACACACGCACATACTGTTAACAGTACAGAGTGAACTTCGCTTGCTGGGACATAATTATTTTCATTTAGAGGGCAATGCAAACACTGCCTGACATCAATCCCCATCTTCCTGTTTTCTAAGCAATATCATTGCTATCTGTGTCAATGCAACAGCTAAAAATAGAAAATGTCACCTTACAAAGCCTATTTTCATGACTAATTAAAACATAGGCTGTCAGGCACAGATGTGTTCAACAAACAAGGCAATCATTTTTAAGCTCCATTCTCCTTTATGTTTACTGATATTCCTAAGGATTATGGAGTGGTTCTGTTATGAGACTCAGACTTCCTGATAGTTGATATTCCAAAAGAATGGGAAAAAATGCCCAAAAAAACAAAAGGGCAGAGAAAAATCCTTTTTTCTTGTTTTTTGCAGGGGGCATGCCCCCTTGCACCCCTCCCCTCCAAAGTTATATATATCCACTGCACAGTCACACCAACTTAGAGAAGGAAAAAAGCTCCCTAAACAAAAGGAATCATTGCTGGTACACAATTAAGAACTTTCTCTGGAAATACTTTTCAAAGGTGAAGGCATTTGGTATTATGCCGCTCATCTCTTTTTTTTTCTATGGGTACTGAAGCTCAAGCAAATTCACCTCAAGCTTGTATAGGGAAACCTTATGGAGCACATCTCCAGATGGCAGTCTTTTGTTCTGAACCCCTGAGGTTACCTCACTCTAGGTAAATCAGTGTAGCACTTCCTGTGGCTTTACAAATACAGTGTTACTCCTACTAAGTGCAGTGATAGGCCATTTTACTAATCTACAATACCACAGAAGGAGACAGAAACATTTTCAGAAAGGGTATTTCATCAAAATATTTTATGACTAACTTTGCTTAAAACTGAATTCCATTAAAAACAACAGAATGAATATGAAATGCTAGAAAAATGACAAAAGAATTTAAAATTTCAAAATTCAAAGTAACCTGCACATTTGTAAATGTCTCTTGCAAAATCTTTGATCTTATAGCACTTACTTTGTCAAAATAAATCATAAATTGTTAATGTAAATTTACAAAAAGAATTACAAAATGTAATGGTACACAATTAAGACTGCTACATTGCTACTGATATGAAGCTTTGTTTGCACTTTTATTATTTTATTTTTTAGAAATGTTTTAGTACTGTTAGACAAGTGTTACCACAATGAGTAAAAGGCTAACACTACTTCTACACCCCCACCCCACCCTTTACCAGTACATATAACCAAAATACAGGTTCAAGAAACAGTTGTATAATCAGTCAATCTCTGTGAAAACAGAACTTTAAATAATCATATAAAATAACCATAAAGATCTGATGTATCCATAAGCCTTTAAAAAATAACATGTCTACATGAGCCATAGCAATAAAGGACATATAGAAATTAGTATAATAAAATTAATTTAAGCATTTTAGGCTCAGCATACAGAAGATCAATATCTTGTTATTATAAAAAATAAACAATCCTAGCTTAGTTTTTCAGAAAAGAGTTCAGTATATAGGTAGATGTTTGGTACTCATGGCTGATAAGGGAAGTGCGAGAAATTAGAAAAAAAAAAAAGAATGACCATTAACATTTTTTGCAACACACAATAAGTTGCTATAACAGCTAAATGGTCCTGAAGGTAAAACATATGCAAAAAAAGAGAAAGAGGAAAATGAAGGTTCCAGCCCAACAAAGCTTTGGAGCCCGCATAGACTCTTCTTCAGTGTTAACATTTTTTTTGGAGCAGACAATATTAAATAACAGGTAAATACTATTACAACACATACAAATATAATAGCACCACAAAGAAACAGAATAAAGGGATAAACAATCATCCAAAGAATTGCAATATCTAACATATTAAGGCATCATACCAAAAGAGTACATAAACAATACTTTTAAGTTTCAAACTTCATGGCACTGTGACGACTGGGGAGAGATGGGCAAAGGCTGCCAGCCTAGTCAAATAGAACTTGATATATAATTCTATCAACTGTACAAATAAATGGAAAATACAGGCTTGTGTTTTTAAATGTAAGAAAACACTGTGAAATGTGGAACTGCAAAATATGTGACAACATTGCACTCTACTGGCATTGTGAAGCATGTTGTATCTTCTTCCACACTATTTACTTCCTTGGATCCCTGTCTAGCAGGGTGACTGACGTGATCCCCAGGGTGAATTTCCTTTCTCCCATCCAATCGTCAAGGTTCCTTTTGAAGAGGGCCAAAGAGGCACTCTGCTTGCCATGTATGGGCAATCTATTCCAGAGTCTGTACTTACACAGTTAAATGCAGTGAGGCTAGTAGACAAGCATGTGGGTCTGATAGTCTGGGGGAGACCCAGACAGACTGCATACTTGCAGCCAGGACTGCTGAGGTGGTTACTTCAGGGAGTGAGCTACGCTGTAGCAGTGAGACTGAATGTGAGCCACAGCTGCTTGTGGGTACTGATGTTCCCTTGGACAGGGTAACTGCAAAGACAGAGGTGAGTAGTAGTACCCAGGCTGACAGTGAGGCACCATTGTCAGAGGATGCCAGACTTCCTGTGGAAGGGGAGCTGGGAAGGGTTACAAGGAGAGACTTGAGACAGGCTCAGCTCTCAGACCCTACATTGCAAGGCCTGAGGCAGGTAGCTAGAGAGGCACCTGATTCTCAAGGGAAGGGGGAATCTGTATACTGGAACAAAGGGTTACTCTACAGAGAGTGGACCCCTGAGGGAGGGCTAGAAGGTGAGAGAGTACAGCAGTTGGTAGTGTCTAGAGCTTCCCGTCTGGCACTTCTAGCCATAGCCCATGATATTCCCTTTGCAGGTCATATGGGCATACAACATACAAAGAGGCATATTATGCAAAACTTCTATTGGCCTGGAATTTCCAGAGATGTAACAAGGTACTGCAGGACCTGTGAGCAGTGCCAAAAGGTAGGTAAGGCAGGAGACAAGGTGAGAGCTCCTTTAATGCCTTTGCCTGTGATTGATGAGCCATTGCAGAGGGTAGCTATGGATATTGTGGGTCCTCTGAGTACTCCAAGTTCCACAGGGAAAAAGTATATCCTAGTGATTGTAGATTATGCTACACGATACCCTGAGGCAGTGGCTTTGTCCTCCATTGAGGCAGAAAAGATGGCAAATGCTTTGCTAGATATTTTCAGCAGGGTAGGTTTCTCAAAGAAAATACTGTCTGACAGAGGTGTCAGTTTTATGTCAGACCTGCTGGCTTGTCTGTGGAAGCCCTGTGGGGTGAAGCACATGAAGACCACCCCCTACCATCCCCAGACTAATGGTCTTGTTGAGAGGTTAAACTCTACAATCAAGCCCATCCTACGGGCATTTGCAGATAAGTTTAAGAGGAAGTGGGACAAATATTTGCCCCATCTGTTGTTTGCTTACAGAGAGGTTCCCCAGGAATCCACAGGTTTTTCACCCTTTGAGTTGCTGTATGGGCATAGGGTGAGGGATCCCCTAGATTTAATTTGAGATGAGTGGGAAGGTGAGTGTGAGTCTCACAAGGAGTCTGCTGTGGCATATGTCCTGAACCTCAGGACAAGGCTCAAAGGAACTCGTGGGCTTGGCCCAGGAGAACCTGGCAGAAGCACAACAACAGAAAAAAGGTGTGGTATGACAGGAATGCTCAAGCTAGGGAGTATGCTGTAGGGCAGCAGGTGATTGTTCTCTTTCCTGTCAGACACAACAAGTTGCAAGCAGCTTGGGAGGAACCCTACAAGGTGGTAAGAAAGGTAAGTACTGTTAACTACATGGTGGAAGTACTAGGCAGATGGCAGGGGCACAAATTGTACCATGTTAACATGATGAAACCTTACCATGATAGGGTGGCCCTTGTGCTGAGCATTTGCAATGGATTGCAGGAGGAGTCTGAGAGAGATCTTGTGACTGATCTCCTCAGTGGGGCTTGGGCTGACAACTCGGTGGAAGGGGTAGCAATGTCCCAGCAGCTATCTCCTACCCAGGTTCAAGAAATCTGAGCAGTGTTGCAGGAATTTGAGGACATGTTCACAGGGAAACCAGGGAACACCCACCTGGTGCAGCACCAGGTGGATACAGGACCCTAAAGGCCTATCAGGCAGGCCCCTTATAGGGTGCCTGAGAGAGTCAAACAGACTCTGAGGGAAGAGGTACAGGAGATGTTGGAACTAGGGGTGATTTAAGAGTCCAACAGTCCCTGGGCCTCACCAGTAGTATTGCTGCCAAAGATGGATGGCAGCAACATGTTCTGTGTCGATTACAAGAAATTAAATAGTCACACAGAGTCAGATGCTTACGATATGCCTAGGACAGACGAGGCTCTAGAGCAGTTGGGTGGGGCTAAGTATCTTACAACCATCGATCTTACCAAGGGTTACTGGCAAGTGCCCTTGACTCCCAGCGCTAGAGAGAAGTCAGCCTTTGTGACTCCTTTTGGCTTGTATGAGTTCACAAAGATGCCCTTTAGGATGAAGAATGCCCCACTGACTTTCCAGAGGCTGGTAGATCATATCTTAGTAGGAGCAGGAGGGTTTGCCCTTGCTTACATGGATGATATTGCTATCTACAGCCATTCCTGGCAAGAGCACCTTCAGCATGTCAGGGAGGTGCTGGGAAGACTACAGAGGGCAGGGTTGACCATTAAGCTGAGCAAATGTCAGGTGGGTAAGGCAGAGGTCTCCTACTTAGGACATAGAGTGGGAGGTGGTAAGATAAGGCCAGAACCTGCCAAAGCGGTAGCTATTCAGGCATGGCCTGCACCTGTTACCAAAAAGCAGGTGAGGGCATTCTTGGGGACAGCAGGGTATTACAGAAAGTTTGTTCCTAGTTATAGTACTATAGCTGCTCCCCTCACAGACCTGATAAGGAAGAACAGGCCAGATAAGGTAGTGTGGACCCCAGCATGTGAGCAGGCATTTCAGAAGCTTAAGGACACTTTGGGAGGACCCCCTGTGTTAGCCAATCCAGACTATAGCAAAGAATTTGTTGTGCTGGTGGATGCTTCAAACTATGGGTTGGGGGCTGTACTTAGCCAGATTTCTTCAGAGGGAGAAGAGCACCCAGTAGTTTACCTCAGTTGTAGTCTCCAACTCAGGGAGGAATGCTATGCAGTGGTAGAAAAGGAATGTCTAGCCATAGTGTAGGCACTTCAAAAACTTCAGCCTTATCTGTATGGAAGAAAATTCACTGTGATGACAGACCACAACCCTCTAACAGAGTCAGTCAGCAAAATGCCAAATTGCTAAGACGGAGTCTGGGGTTGCAAGCATATGATATGTCAGTGCAGCACCTCAGTGGGAGTAGCAATACCAATGCAGGTAGGCTCTCAAGACAGGGAATGGGGTGAGGTACACCCAGATAAACCTGACACTCTCAAGCAATGTTTCTCAAGGGGCACTTGAAAAACTTGCTTGAGTTCCCCGGGGGGGAAGAGATGCGATGACTGGGGAGAGATGGGCGAAGGCTGCCAGCCTAGTCAAATAGAATTTGATATATAATTCTATCAACTGTATAAATAAATGGAAAATACAGGCTTATGTTTTTAAATGAAAGAAAATACTGTGAAATGTGGAACTGGAAAATATGTGACAACATTGCACTCTACTGGCCCAGTGAAGCATGTTGTATCCTTTCATGCTAGAATTCGGCCCGAGGGCGGCTGGACGAAGATTTCATGCCTATTGTTTTAAGGCTAACGTTTATGACTAGAATTTAGATGTGGAAGCTGCTTTTATTGCTTTAGTTTCTGTTAGCATATACATGTGAAATGTCTTGTATCGTTGTAAGTTTCTGAGGAGGTGTTAGATTGCTAAATAATGCAGTTTGTGGCCTGAGAACTCAGACCAGGTGTTAAGATGATGCAATATTAATACTCGGAAAACCTAAGTGTCAAAAATTATGTACTTTTGGGAGGGCCTTTGAGACATGTTTGTTAGTAATGTTTAAATACTATTTCTCAAAAGAGACCAGAGGCATTTTGATCTGGACATCTAACTTATCAGCACTCTGCTTATGCTCACATGTAAGTTTTTAGCACTGTGATATCTTGTAGGAATAGTTAAAGCTAGTAAAGATTAATTAGGTATTTTTCTTTGAAACCAGACCTGTCCTGCTATATTATTTTATGTTTCTGTGTGATCTGTGAACTCTTAGATATCTCTGTGGTGTAGTAGATTTGTCTTGTGTTTTAATTATTTATTATTAAATATTTTTAAAATGTTATACCTGTGTCCGGTTTGTGTAGAGATCAAGTATGCTTTAGAGTACATTATATATTTATAGTTTACTGTCTAAGCCCTTCCAATAAGCCTTAGACTGTATAGTCATATTACCATTGGATATTAATATTGCACAGTAATAATTGTACACCCTCTTAAGGGCCTTTTAGTAGCTGATATTATTAACTGGGTGGTGGCAGTAATTACTACCGTATAGTCTGGGTAAAGGGGCACAGCTGGGGAATCTGTGTCAGCCTTTCCCAGGAGTGTCTGTGAAGTTGTATAAATACTTATCTCAAAGTGTGTGTGTGTTGTGTCAACTACTTGGGCAGGGACACAAAGCACTGGTTGGACAGAGAGGGTACTGGAGGTTCTAGCTTGCCCAGTTAGGCTGGGACCTGGACCCTATAGCTGTGCCAGTGGGGAGTCTTATTGGGGATCTGGTGAGCAAGGGAGCAGACAGCCCCAGACTGACTGTGATCTCTGTGTGCACGTAAGGGAAATTGTACTTTACTGTGTGTATTAATCATCCTTTCCTCTTCTAGGAGACAATCTCCCTGGTGTTAGTTGTGAGGACTGAGGCTCCTTGATTGCTGGGCCAGGGCACGGTTGTCACAGGCACCCATACTTAATTAACTGGAAATATTTAAATCACCTACTTTCATAACTACAAAATGATTAACAGTATAGTAAACATAAAATGCATGCAGGGAATCACAATGATTGAAGGTCTTTAATCATAGTGTACCATTTACAAATTTAATCAAATACTGCACACACAAAAAACAAACCAGCAGCATCCTGTATACCACAAACTTCAATCCTCTACCATAATCTCAACAAAAAAAAAAATTCATGGAATACACTGTCATTATTACATCAGTTATTGCTCCTTTCAGTTTAGCTGCATAGCAATGTAGTTTTTTAAGAAACGTTTTTCAAGAAAGCTTTTCACTAATTCAAGATCACTGCAGATATCAGTAATGAATGTCAAATCAGTTATGAAATGTAATCTCTTCAGATTGAATTTTAGGAATATATGACCTAAATAACCAGCATTTCATTTTATCAAGAGGGGAACTGCATTTTTCCCGCCACTCTTGATTCATCTGTATGGACCCTAGCACATAGCCAATTTCTGGTCGTAAGTAAAGCATCTGGAGGCAATCAGCTGCTGGTGCATTAAACCACCAAGACTCCCCACCAGGCCAGCCAAACCATGGTTACCCAAACAAACAAGGAAATACTGCAGGCTGCCATATATGAAACCTTCTAATCTATGTAAATGCCTCCACTGGGACCTGTCTTATGAAACCCTAGAATGTCAAAATCCAGATCAACTTCTCTTCTGAGATTATCACAGAAAATCTTCTCCCTTAGATCAGTTATCATCTGTGAACTGATTGCACTCCATACCCCAAACAACTCAGTATTTATGAGAGAGAGGATAAAGAGGTAAGTCTCCACTTTGCTTATGTATCTTATAATACCACTCAGGGTGAGTACCTGATTACTACCAATACCCTTGCACAAATTCTTTAATTGACAGTATCACCACAGCTGTAACCTACCCCTTACTCTTACCTGCTTACACATTTCAAAAGGAATATACTTATCCGTAGGATCCCTAATTCAGACTAAAAAACAAAACCTTGCTCTAACTATCCATTCTGAACAATCTGCAATTTCAAGTTTTTTTACAAGTATCACATAATTCCCAATGAAGAAAAATCAAATGTTTTGTCAAAATCCACACATGGAGTTGCTTTTGGGTGCCTAATGCCTGTGACACAATCACGCATATTGTATACCAATCTACAAAGATGACCACTCCCAAGGTAACTCTTGACAATATCTTGTTGTGACCTTTGTGACAGTCTTGGAACGACTTTTTGTAAGTGTCCCACAAGTATCTTTGTAGAAGGCAATGCGGAAATATGGTGTTAGTTAGCAGTTCATAGGTAAGTGCTGGGATAATTGCCCTTGTGAGCCATTTTATGCCTAGCCAATTGCTGCATGTGAGAATCAAACCCTGCACCTTGTGTCTGTAGGTTAAACACCTCAACCATTATTCCAACCTTCCACCCTCAAATGACATACTTACTTTCCTTTGGAAATGTTACCGTGGAAGCCACTTGTATAGTATGTGACTTTTTGCCCATGAGCAGGAGTTTTCTAAACAATTTTAGTATCACCCCACTCCAACTTTTTTAAAGACTTAAAAGAAATCAAATGAGAGGTCAAGAAAGCCTGGACATTTCCTGGAAGTATGGCATAATATCAAACACATAAATGGTTAATCATCAAAAGATCAATTCCACAAGATCAAAACCCAAAACACTGAAAACATTTTTAAAACATCTTTTATGCAATGGGTAAATACCCTGCACCCCCAATTACCCCATGCTAATTATATATATCAACTCTGAGATTGTACTATAGCTAGCAAAGGGCAAAATCCTATCCCAAGTATTTAGTATTCTCAGTACATCAAGAGCAACACAGTGAGTGGCATAGCTTTCAGGCAGTCATGTAGAGATGACCATCAGTCTGCACAAGATATTATGGATTAGCATATCATTGTGTTAAAAATCTAAGGGAAGTGGCAAATAAATGGGGTCACTTATGTCTATAGACGTTTAGTTCCACATGCTCCAGGTTTCTAAAACAGATGGATCAGTATCTACTTTAACCAAAACTCTAGACTATTAAAACCTCAAATTAAATAAAAGGAAGGTATTGCTGGTGCAGCAGTAGCACATATACCTCCAGCTGTGTATAACCTTATAATGCCATGAATATGTGACAGAACGTTTTCCATATGGGGGTCTAATGCACCACAATAGCATTTATTTGTTTATTTGTTTAAATTTAGAAGAATATAGCATTTAAAGGACAGCTGTGCATCCGCAAGTCTGTTTCAACCAAAGGAGAGTCAAGAACTTAATGATGGTCATTTGGTGAAGATCTATCTTGACAGTTTAAGTCCAGACTAACCATGAGCCAATACCAAGATATCAGAAACATAATTGAGATCTGGAGGCTGCAGATGTACAGGTCATCAGCCTTTGAGTAAGTTTTAGTAGGATTATGGCAGTAACATCAGATTACAAGATACGTAAATTTGGAGTTGTAAAAGGCATCATTGAGGGTGCTGACTGCCATGACAGTTAGCAGTGGTAGTGCAGGTTAAATAAATTCAATAAGAGTATACTATATTAATCAATTAATTAATTATAGTTTGCTAACAAGGTAAGTGAAATGATTGACGTACCCTCTTTAGCCATGACCAGATGCATACATAAAAGCCGTGTTATGACCATATAAATAACTATATATAAACAGCAGTACCAGTCTAAAATAATTCCAGGTCAAACCGCAAAAATAAATCACCCTGGTGGACCCCTGGCATTAATAGATTGTACAACAAAACAAAAAAAAGAAAATCCTGTAGAGAAGTAAGAGGGAACGTGCATAACAGAGCAAAAAGTCCCTCATTAGTCTAAACATGGGAATCAGGGAACTAGTCAAGTCTCTAAAAGCAGACTTTGAACTAAAAATAGTCTCCAAAGCTAAAGATAACCGTAAAACATTTTTTCAGCTATGCCCACAGTCTTAAGGGCAGTACCCAATCTTTTTCTTCTTCTTTCGGCTTTTCCTATAATGTGCAGAATTAGTTGTTGATGCTATCACCTATACTCAGCCAGAAGATAAAGCAAATCTGCTGGGCCACAAATTCATCTCAAATTTCACCTCCCTGTCACCCCCTGTTCTCCACCAAGAAATACCCGTCACCACTCCACCATCAATTATCACTAAAGAACAGATTCCCACTTTGCTCTGTAAAGTTAAAAACATGTCTTCAAGGAAGCATCACGATATATCAGGTTGCCCCCTAAACAGCTTAAATCAGGACTTTTCAGGCCCATTAGGATCTCTGTTTAACCACAGCCTCTGGAATAGCTTTGTCCCAGAAGATTGGAAGACAGCAGTGGTCATCCCTCTGCATAAACAGGGACCATCTACTGACCTGAGAAATTACAGGCCATATGTTTGACTAGTCTTATATGTAAGGACATTGAAAGAACCATCATGGATGTGATAAATAATGACATAGGAAACCTCCAAACACTGGACCTGACACAATTCGGCTTTGTTAAGCGGAGGTCATGCCTACTGTATCTTATGGACTTCTTTGAGAAAGTCACTAAGGCCATGGATCAGGATAAACAGTAAATACCTCCTACCTCAACCTGGTCAAGGCATTTGACACTATTCCCCACTCAGATATTATAAATAAACTCAAAAAACTGGGTATAAATCCCTATATCACCAGATAAATGGCCATCTGGCTCACAGACAGGACACATGGGGTTAAAATGGGTAAATCCAGATCCAACAAGAGTCCAGGTGCAGCAGGGCTCAGTTCTGGGACCACTCCTATTCAGAATATACTTCTCTGAAGTCAAGGCTAATGTGGAAGGCCTCTCGATGACAAATTTTGCAGACTGCAAGCTGGGAGCAATCATTGACTCTGCCTATGTAGATACCCTTCAGGAGGGTCTAGATCAGACAACTGATTGGTGCCAGAACCATGGCCTAAAACTAAATATGAAAAAAAATACATTATCATACCCTTTGGGAAGTCAAATACTACTTCAAATTACAAAATCAATACCACACCCCTAAGAGTAGACTCAGAAGTGAGAGATCTAGGTAGACAGATAGATAGTAGCCTGAAGTTTGATTACCATGTGCCCACAGTGGTGAGGAAGTCCCTCTAGGTGACAACATTTATAAGTAAAGGTATGGCATCTAGATCCAAGGAAATTATAATCCCACTGTACAGCCCTCATTAGACCAATAACTGAGTGTAATGTATCATTTGGCATGCACTTGGCTAGGCACTTACAGCAGCTGGAGTGACCTCAGAAGTTCCTCACAAAGAAACTATGTGGACAAACTAAAAGCCCTATCCCTTTCATCTGTCTCCTACTGAGTATTAAGGGGTGACCTATGTCTGACCTACAAGGCACTCTCAAATCCAGCTCTGATGGAGCTGCTACACATCTTCAGACAGCATGAGGGTCACCTGATCTATGGATCTAAACATAGTCAGAGAATCAAACAAAACATGCTAGAGAAACAGATTTGTGTCTCAGAGATTGCCCCTTCTTTGGAACAGGCTTCTTATTCTCATTAAGCAGAGCCCTTCCCTGGCCCTCTACAAACACAATTTGGATCAATAGAAAGGGAATCACAAATTCACACCTGGTGTAGCATCTATGTCATTTTATAGTCATGGGCAATTTGCAATATATCCAAGGCATAGGCAGAAATCCATGCCATCCTCTTGCCCCTAGGGGCTATATATATTGGGTAAAATATGGCTATAAAGGCTAGGCTTACAAGGGCTCTTAAGCTGTTAGCGTAGTAATCTCCTATGTACTTATGGACCTATGAACCAAAGACCCCAAAAAAATTATACATAAACTAAAAAATACACAGAATTGTACATGGCACAGTAACAAATCAGACACAATACATTTGTATGTTATTTCCAAATATAAATGTATTCATTTTATTTATTTATTGACATTTTTTAACCAGGTTGGACCAACTGGGCTTGTGGCCCATTTTCAATGGAGACCCGAGGAGAAAAGCTCCATTAAAAGACAGTTTACAGTAATTTACAGTAGTTAGAACTACGTAAGTCAGAAGAATCACAAAAAATATTGTTAAACAGGAACTTCAAGACATAAAATAGAATGCATGCACAAGGAAATACACATAATGTTTTGCAGAGAAAAAATATATATTTTTACATATTTACATAAGAATTTTATCCAACAGCATAACTGATTAAGTTTAGAAAGTATCTGCATAGTATGGTACTAGATGAAATGGGAGGGATCATTTAGAAGTATGTAGAGGGTATGGGGAGTTTAGGCTGGGTCTTGACAAGGGCAAGTTTTGGAGTTAAGTAGAAGAAGTTTGAGTTTATTTTTAAAGTGTGATGGGTGGGTGATGGATCGTATGTGAAGGGGAAGTTTGTTCCAAGCATGGGCAACAGAATTTATATAGAAGTTTGCCTACTGTTTTCTTGGGTTGGTAGGTGTCAAGTAGTTGCTGATTAGAGGTACAGAGGGTTCGAGGTGGAGAATAGATAGATATAATGGAAGAGAGAGCTGGACATGATAAAGGTTTATAAAGAATGGAGTGTAACATTTGAAGTTATGATACCAGTAGTTGTTGGGGTAGTTCACGCCATTGGAGAGAGTTTAGAGTGAGGCAGTAATGTGCACTGAATGGAGAGTTTCTGATAAATCTAGCTGTCTTATGGTAAGTTTATTGAAGTTTATTCAAGGTAATGGCCCGAATGTTAGTAAGAACTGCGGCAGCATAAAGTAGAGAGGGGAGGAGGAGTGCCTGAGTAAGGGAGAGTCTGGCATTAGGGGTTAGAAATTTTTTGTTGAGATACATTAAACCTAGATTCTGGTCTGTCTTTTTTATACTTTGGAGTATGTGCAGGTTGAATTAGAGTTCATCATCGATGATGACTCTCAGGAGTTTCGTGTGGGTTTCTGGTTGGATTATTGTATTGTTAGAGGATTTAATAGTAAAGGTGGATTTATGTTGGGTAAGAGAACGGGGAAGAAAGAGCAAGAGTTTGGTCTTCTTAGGGTTAAGAATAAGTAGGTTATCAGACAACCACTGTTCGGTGGTTAGAAAGGCATGTTGGGTTCGGGTATGAAGTTCAGTGATATTATTAGAAATGGAGATGAGAGTTGAATTGTCAGCATATTGGACATTAAATAGAAGGGGACCTTCTGCAAGAGATATTATTATTTGCAGCATTTTCAATTAAGAAAGGCATTCAAGCAGTTGGCGTTTGTTAAAAGTATATCTTTACAAGAAAGCTATGACTGCTATACACTTAAAGAAGTAAAACGAGAATACAAAGAAAGGACCAAACTTTACAAAAGTAGACATGTGAGTCTATTTTGTGGAAAGCAAGGCAGCTTTTATTTGGCTATGATTTATGAGACTGAACTAGACCTTGATTGTGGAAGGGATATTACATACTCAGTTGACTCTCTTAGGAGTGCTTTATGAGCTGTGCCATTAGTACAAACTGCTGAGGCTGTTGCATACCTCTTAACCTCTTCATGCAAGAAATCTGGACAAAGCCTAAGATAATGGGGGATAAAGGCCCAAAATAGAGACAGATTTTAAATATTGCTCTTATAAACTTAGAAAGTTACTAGAATAAATGGATTTGTTTTTGCCATGCATTTTCTGAAGGATATGAAGTCTGAAACTCAAATATATGTCATTATTTGGTCACTATTTAGTCACTTCAATCATCTGTGATTCTTAAGAAAACCACAGATTTTATGAGACCAAATACTTGAGGCAAAAATCTGGACATTTTGTGAAAATCTATACAGTTGAGAGGTATTGGCTGTTATTAGTTGTGGTATATAAAGCAATAAATATCTAGAAAGGTTATCAGCTTACCTTACTAAAAGGGTTACTTTAGAATTGCATTTTAAAGATACTGATGCACTCAGCAATGGATAATGTAGCACAACAACAAAGAACACAACACCATAACAAAGAATATAGCACAAGGGAAATAAATAGATGAGAGCTTCTTCTAGCCAGTTGCAGAATACCGACCCAAAAGCACTCAATAGTGAAACAAGAATGACGGAACAAAACTGTTCAAACAATGTCTTCTGTAGCTGGCCAAGGCTGATTCCCAGTTTTTAGTACAATTAACTCTAGGTATTTGTTCCTCAGAGGAAAGTGGGAAATTATTCCAAGATTCCACATCAACCTTTATATTTCAGCTATGAACAACAAATGCTTTGGGCTAGCTGTTGTACATTTTTCTAATCCTCCCAGTGAGAACTAAAACAAAGGTGGAATTAACATTAGAATGCTTGCAATTTTGTTTGAACTAGATGATTACTAGTACAAATGGGATCTGCTACTGTACTTTGCATAACATATTTATTTCAACAAGAGGTAGTTTGTTAATAAACGTGTTTATATTTTAGTTACACTCCAAGTTATATGTCTCTTATTTTTCATTTTGTAAAGGCTTATTTTCTCAGAATCTTCAGATTTTTAATAGGTACATATCTTTTAGCAGTATCTTTAAATTATGATATTGAAATGCTTTTGTTTTTATGAAATGTTTGATGTGTAACTAATAAGCTTTAGGTAGTATTCACTTCATTGATATCGCTTATATATCATCACAATATCTGTAGCAATTCCAAAATCTAGTTGTGTTTTACATATCATTACTTAGAGAACACCAAAATAGCCAACATGTAATATACAGACATTGCGCTCAGATGTCTGGGAGTATAGATCAACAAATTCATGCATTAGGTTATATAAGTGCCATGCATTATTGTATTTTTAACCATTCTGATGTGGTCTAGATTAGACTATTGCACACCGATCTCAAGATGTTTATTGCTAGACACAAGAATAAAAGCCTTTATGTATGTATGTTGGCAATTACCCAAGAGTAGAGCAGGCTAGTCTAAATAAAAATATGATTAGATTGTTGAAAACCAGAAGATGATACTAGAGCTCCAAAAGAAATGTAAGAATGAAAAAATGTGGAATAAGAAAACAATTTCATTTGGAAAAAAATCCAATGCAAAAAATGTAAACTAGATAGATAACAAAGACACACGAGACTGGAGAAATAGAAGGGATTGCTCGGAGAATTAAAGTGAACATGAAAAGAATCTAACTGTTGAGGTGAAGGCTAGTTTGAGTGAAGTGGAACACGTTAATGCATAATAGTGTGAATGAATGGTGAAAGATGCTATACATGACAATGTTTGCATTCTGATTTCTGCTTCATCTGCCATTATTAATTAAATTATCTGCATTTTTGAAATACAAGAATAAGCATTAGAATTTGGTTTTCATTTTTTTCCTCAGAGCAGCCTATGTTAGATGTATATTAGTAAACAATAAATGGTATTTTTTTCAAATGTAGTCAAATATGCATTTTATATATATATATATATATATATATATATATATATATATATATATATATATATATATATATATATATATATATATATATATATATATATATATATATATATATATATATATATATATATATATATATATATACATACACATAAATATAAATTGCAGAATAATGTCTTTAGATTTCAACAGATTAAAGATAACTTACATTTTAACTACAAATGAGAAGACCATGAAACACTGATGATTTTTCTATATTACTTTAACAGTTTATGGAAAATATTATGTTACCTTTTCGATGTATATATTGCTTACAATATCTTTTTCAATTTTCAAATGTGTATCTATCAATCACCATATCCATGTCCTACTACTGTCTTCTGAATGCAAATGGAATATATGCCTGTATTGACATTGTATGCATCTGTTTTAACTTTAAAATGTGCATTCCCACATAAAAATAACACGAATCAGTATGTAATATGTGTATGTTGTAAAGTTCCTTTGAATTTTGTCAATCATATGTCAGTTTTGTAAAGTTCTTCTGTAGTTTGTCACTCATGTATATAGATCAATTATTTTTTTGTACTTTTGTACTTTTTTTTACTTTTTTGTACTTGGTATTTTTGGAGCTTTTATCCCTGGGCCTCCACTGAAAAAGGACCTGTGTCTAATCAGACTTTCCCTATAAACATATGTAAAATAAAATAAATAATATTTTCACTATGGAAATTAATATAGAGCTTTTCTACTCAGACTTCCTCTGAAAAGTAACTTTGCCCATTTGGACATTCCAGGTAAACAAATACAAATAAAATAATAAATATATAACTAAAATCAAAAGTATTTGTGCCTGCTACTTTAAAGGATTGAAGCAAGAGTTTCATGAAATAATTCAGAAATGTTCAGAATTTATGGAAGCAGCTGACTGAAATGGAAGGAAATTAAAGAAATGACTTCTGTACAATTCTCCAGGCCCCAACTCCCTGCAGATCCATTCCACAAGCCTCCACTCTTTGTCCACTCCCTGATGTTGAACTGATCAGCTACAATCATTGATAGGAAATAACTGCTGCTTCTATGTGTGATTCATTTGATTAGGGAGATCTTTGTGTTTGAGAGATGATGGAATTGTATATTTAATTTGGCAGGTGTATGCAAAAACTTTGACGTTTGCATTTACTCAGTGGAATTTACTTGGTGAGATGAGTCCTTAAAATTCAGAGATTAGTAGGTAAAGCTGAAGGAACATTCAAAAATCAGTTTGATAACCTGAAAGACATGCACTCTGTCATGAATATCATGGAACAAAAACTGAAAATAACACAGTTTATAATGCAAGACTCAGAACACAGTGAACTGGGAGTACACAAAACTCTAAAAAAATACCTCTACAGTATTCAGTTCTTTACAAATATTTTTGTGAATCTCATTATGAAACCCTCATTTCTGTTGAATTAATCCATTGCACACTATCTCCTAAAGTTCATGTCAATCTTCTTAAAATGTACATGTGTTCTAGAAAAAAATTGATTCTTGGAATATTACAATATTGTGATTTTTCTTTACATAAGTAGAGATTAAAAAATAATTTAACCTACCATGTAATGATTTTTCACAGAGGAAGAACTGAAACCAGTTCAGCCCACTATTTAATATATGTTGACTTTATCAAAGCCTTGACCTTACCAAAGTTTTTGATCTAACTGACCACTTCCTGCTCCTTCACTCCCTCCAAAATATTAGAAGTAGCCTCTAACACTGTCACCTGGTTCCAACATTTCTTTGCAAATAGATATTTCGGAGTCAAATTAAGCCCATTCCAATCACAGCCAGCACCCATTACCAGAGGAGTGCCCTGGGGACCCATACTTGCCCACCTTTTGTTTTTAGTCTTTATTGAAAAGCTGCCCTCCAATCTCCCTAACCTTCTTATTAGTCTTTATGAAAATGACATGGTTATTCTTTGATCCAGTCCCTCATATTCATCTATTTAAACCCAGCTTCAGTCTGATGTTCACTCCCTCAATTGTTGCCTAAACAATCATAAGCTACTCCTAAACTCCTCTAAAACAAAAAGTCCAGGAAAAAGATGAGTTTTTTTTTTTGGTCCTGGAAAATATCCCCCTTTCTGTCTGGACCAGCTATAGCTGCAGTAGGCAGAGGAGCCCAACTTGCGCAACTTGAATATGGGCTCATTTTCATAGCCACAGCTGTTAAAAAAACTATCCACTCTACAGTCCATTGTAAACAAAATCTGCCAATTCATTTCAAATTCTTACCCTCAGGACCACCACTGTATCATCCTCATCAAGGCCAAATGAATACCAGTCTCCTACAGATTTGAGCTGCTACTAGGGTCTCTTGTTTTCAACCTACATCAGCCAGGTGCCTTTCCACCTCTTGTGGCCAAACTCCATAATAAAACCACCCCTAAAACCTCTGCAAGCTCTCCCAGTTAACTCCCTCACTCCATACACCCCAAACTAAACAGCACTGTACTGACCATTCCCTTTCTGTTCTTGCACCCAATCTCTGATAATTCCTCTCCTTTACCTTGAAGAAGCCTCCCCTTTCCCACCTTCATCAACAATCTGACTGCAAGTGCTTTTTTCACTGGACACATAACCTAACCTCCTCCTCACCTGCATCATTTCTACTTTGATCTTCTGTTCTCAGCTGCTGCTTCTCTCTCATATTTACTACCAAAATTCATTTGCATTTGATTTTCTACTCTGCTAATATTATTTACATATTGCATCAATTGTCTATGAAATTATCTGCCTTCTGTTGTTACTCTATGTTTGTGAATTTGTTCTATTTCCTTTTTTTTGGGGAATCTCTTTACCTGGACTGTGCCTGCAAATGATCTGCAGTGATCAGTGACCTACCCCTGTAAACAAACTAAAATGTATAAATAAAACAAATAAATAAAATGAAAATAAATATGTAAGCAAATAGTTTGAAATGAAAACTGTGTTATCTTGCATATGTAAAAATCGTATTGCCCACCGGATGAAAAACTTCTTTGGCCTCCACAGAAAATAAATTATGCAGACAGAATTCAAGAATTTTGAACGTTTTTTTAGTTTATGGCCATAGATTTCAGTGGTAAAGACTGCAATATTTCTCATTATTGAACGCTGCAGTATCACATTTTATATAGTAATATGCAAGCAATAATACCCACCAGGGTGTGTGTTACTGTGTAAATAATACCCATCCAGGGGTGTTATAGGCCTGAAGCACCAGAGAAGGAAGGCCTCTATACCCCTGGAAGGACATTATTTACACAGTAACACTCACCCTGGAGGGCATTGTTGTGTTTTACTTACTTATTATTTTTTATTTCTATATTTTTCATATATTTTTGATAAACTTGCTGTAGTATATGTAAATGGTGTTGGAAGAAGTATCTTATATCCAAACTATTAGATTTAAAAAATATGCAGATATTTACTTCATTTATGGGTCTCTTAATGGATGGTTTGCTGCCAATCATTGGGGGATTGAAGTCACTAAATGATGACATACATTTGAGTTTCAGACTTTATTTCCTTCAAAAAATTCATGCCAACACAAATCCTGTTATTTAAGCATCTTTCTAATTTTATAAAGACAATATTTAAAATCTGTTCCTATTTTTGAGCCTTTGTTCCCATTTATTTTAGACTCTCTAGATTTTTTGAGCTAAGAGGTCAAGAGGTATGCAAGCCTCTTTATTGTGGCTGCCAGTGGTCAATGGAACACACATGCTCTCTCTCAAACACACACACACACACACACACACACACACACACACACACACACACACACACACACACACACACACACAAACTTGTACTTTATAAAATGCATGCCAACACAAATCCTATTATTACAGAAACTTTGCAATTTTATAAGAGCAATATTTAAAATCTGTCCTTATTTTGAGCCTTTGTTCCACCTTTACAATAGGCTTTATGGAAATGTCTTGAACTAAGAGGTCAAGAGGAATGCAAACCTCAACTACTGCTGCTGCCAGTGCTCTTTCTCCCTCACTCTTCACACTCTCTTCCACACTCACACGCACAGACACGTCCGCTTTCATGCATGTAAGCCATACATACACTCTCACACACACACACACACACACACACACACACACACACACACACACACACACACACAGAAACATAAACACGCAAATACACACACATACTTTTTTGTTTCATTTAATTTTACACTTGCTAAAAGAGCTGCCTAGCAAGTGTAAAATAGTTTGATCAATCTCACTGTTACTCACACACACACACACACACACACACACACACACACACACACACACACACACACACACACACTTTTTTTTTTATTTTAGACTTGCTAAACAGAAAAGCACTGCTTACTGAGTGTAAAATAATGGTGGCTGTTAGGTTACTTTTAATTCAAACTCCAGGGCAGCTTGATATGTTGCTGTGAAGCAGCAGACTCATTTTCAAGAGGGCATTACCTGTAAATTAACGCTCTGCTGGAGAACATTCATTCTCCAGTCAGGGTACTGATGTACAGGTCGGCCATACTTTAAGAATTAATAATTGATTGAATTTTTTTTTCAAGAAAAGAGAGGAAAATGAGCAAGGGTTTGATTCAGATATAATTAAGCACAGCACATAGAAGGATCTGCTGGCTGTGTTCTGGAAAAGAAAACTGTAAAAGTACAATTCCAAGAAAGTAGTGAACAGAAAAAAGAGTGCAGTATAAGGAATTCTGAAATATGAAAGGAAAACATGTTGAACAAGGTGTATTAGAAAGATGCTGCATACTGGGACACATACTTCATTACCCTTCCTGGACACAGGAATGTCAGTAGAGTAATGTTGTCTGTATGGAGCATTTGCAGCAAATGTTTCTACAGTAAATTCTCAGTTAACTGGAACTGAAGCAACCAGAACCCTCAAGCAACCAGTAAAAAAAAATCGAAGAAATGCAGTAGAATTTTCATGTGTTGCACTTTCAGTTATTTAAGATTATTAATTATATAACTTTAAGTTCAGTTATATAAGAATTTGGCTGTCCATGTCTATTGCTTCAGTATTTTCAGTGCTGTGGTGAAAAGTTAAGGGTCGGGTTCAGGTAAATGTGCGATTCTGTGGACGTGAGGGTTAGGGCAGGGTAGGTGAGTTAGGGTTAGGGCGTGGGTGAAGTGACTGTGCGATAGTGATGGACCTTAGGGTTTGGGTTAAGGTAAGTGGATATTTAGTGGTGTATGTATAGTTTAGTTTAGGGTTAGGTGTAAGAGTTTAGGTGTATGTGTGTGGATTGCTGTTTGCTTGGTGTGCTTGTGTTGTGTGTATGTGTTTTGGAACAGCAAATTTTTTCACTAGAAAAAAATTTGCTGTTCTGTATGTTCGATGTTTTCAATTTTCAATTAATAGGGTTCGATATTAGAACACTTGAAATTTTGAAAGTTTGGTGTTCTAATATAGATGCATTTACAACACCTTACCCCTTCCACTATCTATTAAATGCTTGTCCCATATCACCCCATCGATCAAACTTCTACACCCCCTAGCTTTCTTCACCTTTATCCTATTAACTAGTGAAATAACAGCAGTAAATACTTAAAAACATACATCCAAAAATACTAAAAATGAGATGACAGTTAACTTATCTTACACAAGCAATATCATGCTCTTCAAACTATTTCAACTAGCTCATCTCCTCATCTTAGCTCATCTAACAAAATATCAACCACCTCTCAACAGCAACTATACACCAAAACTTAACCCTCCAGTCCCCATTAACAAGATCTCAAGTTCCCTGCCAATAGTTCATAACCTATTTGTAACCTACATACATTACTTCAAACAAAAATACATAAAACAAAAAACAACCTAGTTATAGACGTCACATAAAAACCAGAATAAAAAAATAAATGGCCAGTTTTAACCCATAACACACAGCCCAGCCTGATACTTTCTGGAGATATACATCCAAAACATGGTGCAAGCATCATTCCTGTATACAGTAACAGTACAACCCTACTATCTGACCATAGTAAGTCTGAACTACTATTTATAAATACTAACCTTAGAAGTATCTGTAATAAAACATCATTACTACATGCCTTCATATCCCATCATAATCCTGACATATTAGTAGCCACTGAAACCTGGCTTAAAGCTGACATCAAAGACATGGAAATTCCCACACCAGGGTATAACATTCTCAGATTTGACTGGTATCTAAAAATGCCAGTGGTATTACAATTATATACTTACACTCCAGCTATAACACTTCCACTGGAAACCCCTAAATTCAATAATTCAGAGTTACTAATCTCTTCCTTAAATCTACTAATCTCTTCTGCTACACAAACTGCATAACCTCAACGTCTTCTCTGATACTGTTGCATGGTTCTCCAGCTACCTCACTGATAGATCTCAGTCAGTGAGATGGCACTCTGCACTCTCCCCTCCTCTCCCTGTCAAAATGGGTGTACCTCAAGGGTTTATCCTAGGGCCTTTACTTCTTCATATTTTTACTAATCAGCTCTATACCTCCTGTCACCTGTCATCTTTAGTGCAATATGCAGATGACTCTACAGTCATCACCACAGCCAACTCTCCCTCTAAGCTCTTCTCAGATACTCAGGTATCTTTTAACTTAGTCTAAACATGGCTCTCCAACAACCAGCTCATTCTTAACCATAAAAAAACAAAGCTGTTACTCTTCCTACCTAAAAAGTTCATAAATATTAAACCCTCCTTCTCCATACAGTCCCTTAATAACACTCCCATTTAGGTAGAATCCAGTACTAAGCTGTTAGGCATAACCATCGATGATCAGCTTAAATTTGACTTGCATGTTAATAACTGTATCAAAAAGACACATTCAAAACAAGGGCTCCTTTACCGTAACAAGAAATTCCTTACCTCTGAAGCCAAGATTACTCTCTCTCTTACCTACCTTCTACCCAGTTTAATGTACAATTCTCAAATTCTCACAAATCTTAACTTGGCACTCCTGACCAAACTTAAATCTACCTACAACAAGGTAGCTAGATTTGCTGCCCAACAAACCTACAAATCCCGTCACTGTCTCTCTCTAAAACACCTAAACTGGCTTGAATTACCCCACCAGCTTCTTCTCTCTCAGCTCCAGATCATCCATTCTATCCTATACCAGCCTTCCTACTGCCTAGCACTATCCCCTCTCATCTCCCATTATTCTCCCTTCAGATCTCTCCGAAGCTCTAACCAAGACCTAGTACAAATCTACAAACCCAAGTCTAAATTTGGACACAACATGTACAGCTATCACCCCACTATTGGCTAGAATAGGCTTCCACTAGAAATCAGGACCCTTACCAAGATTGCTTAAAGAAAAAAGGTGGAGGTGATGCTTTAGTTTACTCTAACTACCTCACTTCTCCCTTCCTAAAAAAAATTCCCTCCTTTACATCTGTTGAAATACTAACAGCAAATCTCAAATCCAGTGAGTTTACTACCATCACAGTAGTAGCCATATACATTCCACCAGGGGAAAACATCCCCTTAATGGAAAATATACTGTCATATCTCTCCCTAAATTTTCCTAATGAAACTATCCTTCTTGGGGATGTAAACATTAATTGGCATAACCTTAGTAATCCAAACCCTCCACAACACATAAGCCTCCATGGATTTACACAACTAATCTCCAAACCTACCCATACTAATAACTCTCATTCTTCAAGCTCCTTGATAGATTGGATACTTGTTTCTAACCGCAGCAAATACCATAACCCTGAAACTCTACCTGATGCCCTGAGTGACCACTCACCTATAAAAGTGCTACGATGCATCACCCACCTCCCAAACCACACTGGCTTATCACCTGCTGCAAACTTTCAACCTTTAACCCAGACACTTTTAAAACCCTCTTCTCTAGAATTAACTGGAATTTCCATACTCAGCTCCCACTCAGTGAAGCAGTAAATGCCTTCAACTCAACTTTCCTAAATATTTTAAATTCTCTAGCCCCACTGAGAAAATTTCTGTTAAAGGCAAACATTTCACCCTGGCTAACTAAAACCATCCGAACCCTTATGAAATCCAGAGATAGGCATGCTTAACTTATTGTTCCCAAATACTCACAAATCTGAACTCCTCCCTACATACCAAATTAGAATCAACCTACCACAAAATAGCTAGATTTGCAGCTCAACAAACACCACTGTCACTCACCAGAATACCTGAACTGGCCTGAACTACCTCACCTGTTCCTACAATCTCAACTCCAAATCATGCACTCCATCCTATATCAGCCTGATTTCTGCCTCTCTTACCTACCTTCTACCCAGTTTAATGTACAATTCTCAAATTCTCACAAATCTTAACTTGGCACTCCTGACCAAACTTAAATCTACCTACAACAAGGTAGCTAGATTTGCTGCCCAACAAACCTACAAATCCCGTCACTGTCTCTCTCTAAAACACCTAAACTGGCTTGAATTACCCCACCAGCTTCTTCTCTCTCAGCTCCAGATCATCCATTCTATCCTATACCAGCCTTCCTACTGCCTAGCACTATCCCCTCTCATCTCCCATTATTCTCCCTTCAGATCTCTCCGAAGCTCTAACCAAGACCTAGTACAAATCTACAAACCCAAGTCTAAATTTGGACACAACATGTACAGCTATCACCCCACTATTGGCTGGAATAGGCTTCCACTAGAAATCAGGACCCTTACCAAGATTGCTTAAAGAAAAAAGGTGGAGGTGATGCTTTAGTTTACTCTAACTACCTCACTTCTCCCTTCCTAAAAAATTCCTCCTTTACATCTGTTGAAATACTAACAGCAAATCTCAAATCCAGTGAGTTTACTACCATCACAGTAGTAGCCATATACATTCCACCAGGGGAAAACATCCCCTTAATGGAAAATATACTGTCATATCTCTCCCTAAATTTTCCTAATGAAACTATCCTTCTTGGGGATGTAAACATTAATTGGCATAACCTTAGTAATCCAAACCCTCCACAACACATAAGCCTCCATGGATTTACACAACTAATCTCCAAACCTACCCATACTAATAACTCTCATTCTTCAAGCTCCTTGATAGATTGGATACTTGTTTCTAACCGCAGCAAATACCATAACCCTGAAACTCTACCTGATGCCCTGAGTGACCACTCACCTATAAAAGTGCTACGATGCATCACCCACCTCCCCAAACCACACTGGCTTATCACCTGCTGCAAACTTTCAACCTTTAACCCAGACACTTTTAAAACCCTCTTCTCTAGAATTAACTGGAATTTCCATACTCAGCTCCCACTCAGTGAAGCAGTAAATGCCTTCAACTCAACTTTCCTAAATATTTTAAATTCTCTAGCCCCACTGAGAAAATTTCTGTTAAAGGCAAACATTTCACCCTGGCTAACTAAAACCATCCGAACCCTTATGAAATCCAGAGATAGGCATGCTTAACTTATTGTTCCCAAATACTCACAAATCTGAACTCCTCCCTACATACCAAATTAGAATCAACCTACCACAAAATAGCTAGATTTGCAGCTCAACAAACACCACTGTCACTCACCAGAATACCTGAACTGGCCTGAACTACCTCACCTGTTCCTACAATCTCAACTCCAAATCATGCACTCCATCCTATATCAGCCTGATTTCTGCCTAAGTCTATCTTCTCTCATCTCTCACTACTCCCCTACCAGACTTCTCCAAAGCTATACCCAAGACTTACTAAAAATCCATAAACCCAAATCCAACACAGGGTGCAGCTTATATAGCTACCATCCCTCTATTGCATGGAACAAACTCCCACTAGAAATAAGGACCCTGACTCACCCCAAACAATTTAAGCTAGCAACCAAGGACCACTTTAAAAAACACTGGTTCTGCCATTGTACTCACCCTCCCTGACTATTACCTACCTTTATAGTACAGTCAAACTAACTTACTAAAACTTATCATCAACTACTTCATCCTATGCTTCCTATGCAACTTTGAAAGCTTCTTCTATATTCTGTTCCCTGAAATTCTTATGTAACCTTTTAAGTTTCTGTTAATCTGCATGCAAAGCCTTATATTTACTCAACTCACTTTTTAAACCAAAACATACAACTTATTCTACTTTTTTAACATTTTCCTTTTTGTTTATAGTACTGTTTTATCTGTCAATAATATACATGTATGTAGCTTACATATTTTAACTACCAAAATTCTCTATTTTTATTTTTATTGAACTGTATCTGTATTGCTATTTTTATTGCATTGTATATCTTTGGAGCTTTTCTCCCCAGGCCTCTGCTGAAAAAGGGCAATAGCTCATCTGGACACTTCGGGTCAACAAATGTAAAATAAAATAAGATAAAAAATGTAAAGCATTACAGTAGTTTTGGAGCTTTTTTCTCTAGGCTTCCAATAAAAAGGGGCCTCGTGCCCAGTAGGGCTTCCCTGGTAAACAAACATGAAATAAATAAACAAACACACAAATTAATTAATTAAATTGTGGGTTCTTTACTGTATCAAGGCTCTTATTAATATTGTCAACAACCTTTATTAGGGATACGCTGACACCAAAATTACTGCTGAAATAACACTCTATATGAGAAGTACTGCATATTTTTTCCAGCAGTTTGTGAATTGCTTATGAGTAAGGTTTCTTACAGCTTCAGTCATTTAGCTGAAACTATAAAAATAAAATCCTTGAAGCTGGATGAAGTAACCAACGATAACTAAGAAGAACAACAAATAAAATAAAACTCATTGGATTACACACAGCAAGTAGCTCTTTAATAGAAAAAGTGAGCGCTTTCGCAGAGTCCTCTCTGCTTCATCAGACATGTGCGAAAGTGCTCACTTTTTCTGTTAAAGAGCTACTTGCCATGTGTAATCCAATGAGTTTTATTTCATTTAGCTGAAACGCCTGATATCCTTATAGGGTAATTTGCATATATCCCATGTTGCCTCTGATACAAGAGGAAAGTCTAGCTTTGCTAGATTTTTCTTTTTGTGTTTTTAACCAATTGGTTTTCCTGTGTGACCTTTTTACTCATTGTTTTAGTTTGTTGGGATATTTTGAAGATATCCTAATGTTTATGGATATCAGTTGGGTATGACAACCCTGTGTTTCCAAAAGTCAAACATTCCTCTTGTATTTTGCTGGTGATGCCATAAGAATGTAGAAGCATGCATGTCCACAGCTGGAGGACTTTATTGGTCTGAAATTGTCCTTAAATTGACATAAAAGTAAAATAAAAAGTCATGGACATTCAGAATTGCCATTTAGCTGAAACACCTGATATCCTTAAAGGAGTAGAAAATCTAGCTTTGCTAGATTTTTTTTGTGTGTTTTTTAAACAGTTTTGATTAATGGAATAAAAATGGCTATATACCTACGTTTCTGGTATAGTACCTTTATTACAGTGATGGATCTAGGTTTGCTTCCAGTACTGGGGTATTCCACGGTCCATGAGTGACCTCCTGCAATTCTTGATAATCAGATATATAATGTCATGTAAGACATGCTTTGTATAGCTTGTCTTTGGGAATTTATAGAAGTTGAAACAGAAAACTTTATTTTTTGAGTACTTCTTCACACATTGGAGTACTTATTTATAGGTTAGCAGATTCACTTAAAAGAATAGAATCCTTTATCATTATATTTAGATGGTATTTGGATATTACTGCTAATAACCATGTTACAGTCTGCTGTGCTAATTTCAGTTTCTAGGATCAGAATAATTTTAACTATCTATAGCTGGGTAAAGAGATTTCGAAAAAAAAAAACTTCCTCATGTTAAAATATTGCTCTTGAATTTTTTTTTTTTTTAAGTAAATCCTTTTACAAGACTTTACAAGTATTCCTTAGCTGTTTGTAGAATACTAAACCAACACACATTACAGTTATCTTTTACTTAAACCATAATGTGCCATACTGTGCCAGAGTGTGTTTGTGGTCAGTTAAGACTCAATAGTTAGAGCAAGCCTTTGCTCATATTTTGCACAGCAGGGCATAGAAGTTAAGTGTTACAGCTAACATCAAGTAGACATGCTGAAAGGCAATTTATCAACAAGCAGAAATACTGAAAGACAGTATCAACTGTCAGTAGTAATATGACTGCTTTCCAGATTTCAGCTTTTAAGTATAAAAAGTACATCCAGGCTAAAATTCCTCCTTTTTCTTACAGTTAAAATTCTTGCTAATTATGGCATTCAGCTGACACTAGTATAGTTCAACAAATCCACCACTGCATCTTCTCAGATGTAGGGCTTACCATACATGCAAGGAAATGCAACAGGTGGTTGGGTGGCAATAAGGTAAATACTCAGTCTTCTTCCTCAGTCAGGCTTTTAATCAGCAAGTATGAGATAGTAAGTGTAACTTTTTCATTACAACAGGAAATGCAGGACATATTGGTATTCAACAGGTCCCAAAACGTGGTACATCCTGTTTAATAACTTTAATAGAAGAACTATGAACATATTCATAACAGATTATGTTATTGTTATTGGTCATTTAAATGCTGTTATTATAAACTGGGGGAAATTTTCATAAAGGAGAACATTTTCGAAACAAGTGATCAATAGCTACATAAGAAATGGTTATAACCAGTTTACAGAAGATCCATTTTATAGTAATTACCCTAAAAGGCACAACATACTTGATGTGGACTGTGCTAGCCCTGATTGCACTTATTATTTACCCCTCTACATATCCAAAACTGGAAATTCAGCTCACCTCAACATCAGCCTGGGAATGGCCACCTTAGTAAGGAAACTAAATTGTGATATAAGTCATTGCACACCATTTTAAGGAATGTCACCAAGCCAATTACTACAGTATACTGGGGGGATTCAAATACTGACAACAGTATTTCATAGCTCTCAACCTTTTAGCTACAAAATGAGAAACACTAACACTCAGAATTTGGAGCAAATGGGGAAAATGTGGAACACTTACTAACAACTTCAACTAGCAAGCTTACAGGTTGGTTAGTATGTATACCTTTATACTTGTAAAAAGTTCTTTTGATTAATTAGTATGATTCAATATTATATACCATGGTCAGTTAAAACAATCCTTAACATTGAATGTGTGAAAGCCCCTTTCGATGTGGATTTGCAAGGAGCATGGACTGTTTAACACTTAAAATGAGGGAAGTTCCATGTAATGAGGAAAACTTGAGAGTTATGGGGCATTCTACTATGATCAAATCCAATATTAAGGATGGTTGGATAGAATTGTAGAAGCTGAGCATAATCACTGACCAATATGTTTACAATGGCAAAAGTTTACAATGTAGAATCCATTTAGCAATTAATGAATATGGAAGAAAAAACACAGCTGTCCAGTATATAAAAAAATCAGGTAGTCCTAATTCAAAAAAGTACATTAAGGCCAATTTAGCTGTATGGAAAAATAGCATTAGGTCCAGCTATGAGAAGAAGCTTGCTGGCCATGCAATGGATAATAAAATGGATTTCTTTAAACATCTCAGATATTTCTAGTATGATTTTCCTAGTAGTATGCCATTGACTGAAGATAACATTATTGTGACAGACACAAACTAGTTAAAAAACTTTCATTACATTTTTTTCTTTTTTTGGAAAATGAGCCGACATGATTATCTTACCCCATTTACCTGACAGTTCAAAGGTAATAGCTATCCCACAATCACTAAAAGTATGGCACACCTGCAATCAATACTATTAGGGCCACATGAAACAGTAGGTCCAGATGGTTTTCATTTGTGACATTTCCTAAAAGTGATAACCTAACTAGAGCCAAGACAAAATGGCCCTGCAACCTGACTATTAGTAGAAAAAGTTCTATGAATGTTTTGATTATTATCATTTGAACAAATGGTTGATGTTACTCTCCATAGCTTCACAGGCTTTCATATCTCACAAGCATACAAAATTTTTGTTAGAATTTGAATGATGCTACAGATGAAGACATGGTTGGAGATGTAATATATACCTACCTGGCAAAGGGCTTCAACACTGTGGCACACTATGAGATACTAAACCTTATCTATCTAGATGTTAATTCTAGCATCATTAACTGGATTGCTAACATTGGCTTCTAAACTATAAAAGTAGTGGTAGGGTGTAGATCAGAGTGCAAGTGAAATGTGCTGTATCTTTAAGAAGCATGGCAAAGCTGTACATGCATGTATAAGTTCCAGACACGTGCAATCCCTAGTGCCATTTTGTAAGAGCAGTTAGAGTGAAAGCATGCATGATCACAGTTATTAGTTTGTATATAAGTTTTTATGTATATAAGTGTTTTAAAACTTAGGGCTGCTAAATTGCAAGAGGTATACATATTTGCTACATATTCTGCTGCTATGAACACTGTAGTTATTGCTTTGCATGTTGATGATTTTATAATATTTATTAATTTACTTATTTATGTAATTATTTAATTCAAACAAATAGGATGGATTATTGTATATAAGGATTTTGGATATCAATTTTAAGAACTGGATTTTAGGATTTAATATATATACATTTTATTAAGAGGTGCAATTTTAACATGAATTTTTCACTTTATTAGTTGACATAAGTTTTGTAATTCATCCCTGTTTATACAATTATTATGGTTTTAAATGGGTTCATTTACCGTAATTAATCTATGTATGCACAGATAATTGATCCTTTGATGTGATTGGCAGTGTTGAATTATTTAAATGTATTGGATGGGGCTGCTTCTTTGTTCTGAAGAAGCCTGGTATTTTACTAGGTGAAAGCGTGCTAAACTGCATTGTGGTGATTTTACTATTCTTATTGTGTTGTTGGACATTAAAGGTATTGAATTTTCTGAATCTGCTGTCCTGAGTGCCTTGGATTGAGGTGCTTTACTGCTTGTATATACATTACTTAAGTTAAAGTCAGTAAACTTTTATAGTGATGAGTTTGTATAAAATAAAGCTGCTTGAACAGAACCCATGAAGACTCTTCTATTGTGTCCAAAGTAGGAGAGTGACATACGGTATGCAACATGTTTTCTTCTGAGACCACATTCACCTAAGAATTTTCACTGGACTTTGAATTCGGGCCACTTATTTTAGGATATTCATGGCAAATTTTTCAATTAATGAACAAGAATGAAATTCTAAATTTGCATGTGGCACTAAGATAGGAACCACAATAACCAACCTGAGAAACCAGTGTATATTATAGGGCCGCTGAGATTTATAACATACTTGGTTGCAGAAGAATAGGGTTTCATTTGATACAAAAAAGTGTTGCAATATATTTTGGTTTACCTAATAAGGAATATCCTGGTTCCATTAATAATAATATTTTTCGAAATTATAGTCGATTTAAAGGGCTTACCACAGATGGTAACTTGATTCTGAGATAAATGTCAGCATAATAATTAGGAGGCAGTATTCTGTGATGAAAGACAACTTTCAAATTATACTATTAGGCTGAAAAAACTAGACAAAATACTATAATCGTATACCAATAAATTTAGTCCATTAAGAACTTTAATTATAAGGTTACACTTGGTTATGTTGTAGCTATGTTCTATCAGTTGTAAATTGATTAGTGTGAATTAATTTTAACTTACTAATGCTTTCATGATGGAAGTTTAGCCTTTATAATAGGGGTTATCCTTAAAAGTCATAATTTGTCAATGAGAAGCAACAACTCAGAGGCAGCTTGGATTTGGAACCAAATGTCAAGTTGTGTGAAAGTAGCATAATCTACTGGAGAACTTCAACTATCCATCAATAAATGACTGATCTACGCTGCCAATGGTCAGCATGTCCAGTGCTTCCTTGGTATTATAAATGCTAACTCCCATTCACAAACAGTTAGCCATCCTACTAGGGGCCCCAATATCCTGGATCTAGTCCTTACAAATATGGCCGCTTCTTGCACAGCTCGAAATGTATCATCATGTCTTGTTAAATCAGACCATAATTTAGTGATCTTTTCCTTTAAAACTGGTCGCACTTCTCCTGTAAATAGCTCTGTGTTTAGGGACCTCTCAAAAGCAAACCTTCTTCAGTTACTTGATGACTTAAATAAATTCTGCTGTAATCCTCCTCTGAAGCATCCTATTGATAAGCCTGGTACCTGACTTCTACTCCCACTTAAATAGTTGTATTGATAAGGCAGTCCCTATCTGCAACAAATATAATGAGAAATTTAAAAACAAACCACTGTTGTGGAATACCCATTTAAATAAATTATATAACAAGAGAAAGAAACTACTTAATGCTTATAAGAGGTGTCATTTTATCTACCTTAATTGCACACTTAAGCAAACTAACAAATGGCTTAAGAGAACCACTAAGATGCTCAAAGCTGTATATGAACATAAATATCCAATAAAAACAAACATAATTGGAAATCTTTCTTTACCTATATCAGGAAGTTAAGAACAAACACCCAATGGTGTTCGGAGGTAGTCCACAATAATACTGCACTCTTCAACCCAAGGAGATAGGTAATATCCTAGCTAATAAATTTAGTACAGATTTTGCTCCAACTAGTTATAGCTATCCCACAGGTTCCACAATCTCAGTTACCCCCTTTAATAAGTATGGAACAAGTTCTCTCAGCCTTTACAAAAACTAAGAATACTTTATCCATGGGGCCCGACAATGGGTCTATATTATAACATTGAATTCTTACAACTTTGAACGTTATAATATCGAACCCAGTAGAATGAACACTGGAAATAGCGAAGCTGCAGAACACTGAATACTTTCCTAGGGAAAGTATTCAGTGGGTCATTTCTGCAGCTTCGCTATTTCCTCGACTGTGAAGCGAAGGTTACGGACCGGGTTAAGGTAAGTGTGCGAACGAAGGTGAGTGTGTGATTGGGCATGGGTTAGGTGAGTTAGGGTTAGGGCGTGGGTCAGGTAAGTGTGCGATTGTGTGGACGTGAGGGTTAGGGTGGGGTAGGTGAGTCAGGGTTAGGGAGCGGGTGAGGTGAGTGTGCGATAGTGATGGACCTTAGGGTTAGGGTTGGGTTAAGGTAAGTGGATAGCTAGTGGTGTATGTATTGCTTAGTGTAGGGTTCTGTGACGTGTGTGTGTGTGTGTGTGTGTGTGTGTGTGTGTGTGTGTGTGTGTGTGTGTGTGTGTGTGTGTGTGGATTATTTATTTTGGTGTGCTTGTGTTGTGTGTATGGTTGTCGGAACAGCAAATTTTTTCCCTGGGAAAAAATTTGCTATTCTGACTGTTCGATTTTCTGGTGTTTCCCTCTACTGGGTTCAATATTATAACATTCGAAGTTGCGAGACTTTGATGTTATAATATAGACCCCCCGACAACATACCAGGTTGCCTGATTATCAGTGTCAAATATGACCTTTTTGAACTCTTACTTAAAGTCTTAATATAAGGCTTTTTTAAATTTGATTACATCTGTGAAGCCTGGAAAACAGCTATTGTAATCCCATTACACAAGGGTGTCCCAATCATGGACATGGTGATTATAGGTCCATTAGTCTCACTAGCTTCATATATAAAGCTATGGAGTGCATTACCTCATACTTCACTCACCTGGACGTTGAATATCTCTCAGACCTGGACCCTCATCAATTTGGCTTTATAAAAGGAAGGTCCTGCTTATTTAACCTTATTAATTTCTTTGAAAAAGTAACTGAAGCAGTGGGTAATGGATATGCAGTACATATAGCATATCTAGACCTGTCCAAGGCCTTTGACATTATTCACCATGCAAGCATTCTTAATAAATTTGCAAATGTAAATATAAATACTTATACTGTGTGATGGATAGCTAACTAGTTGTCTGACAGAACCCATGTGCTGCCTCATCAGCTAACATATACACAGCTTCTTACCACCTATGAAGTTATCCAGCATACATCTGCCTGTCCAGCACTAAAAATCATTCTACACAACTATGTTCCTAGTCAGTTATTGAGATCCATTGACCAAAAACTCCCTGTCTGTCTACAAACCTATCAAATCTGCTGGGCATTGTCTGTACTCATGAAAGGTTGCTAAGGCCTGGAACTCTTTATGTGTATCCATCAGATCAATACTGTCCTTCCCATCTTTCAAAACCATTATGAAAGACTTCCTACCTAAAATCTGGCTTTGTTTTTGCACAAAACCAGGACAAACTATATCCCCAAATGTGAATAAGTATTTTTTCATTCCTTATACCTCCTTACTCTCCCTTCCTCACTTACTTCCTTATTTCTATCAAATTCACTTCCCTGACTTTCTCTTTAAATATACCATAAGCAGGAGTGGCCTTAGGTCACCTGGTGCCCTAGGCAAAAGGGCTCCACAGCGCCCCCCCCATACTACCTGGTGCTCCCATCCTGGTCTACCTACTTAAATAAATAGTGGAAAAGTGCCCCTACTAGAGCGGCACCCTAGGAGGCCACCTAGTTGGCCTATGCCTAAGGCTGGCTATGACCATAAGCCTGTTTTTCCCTCACTTCATATTTCAGTTCCTGTTTCTATCAGACTAACTTAACTTTACTTTCTCTACAAATTGTCTAAAATTTCTCTAAATACTAAATGATTGCCATACAGCTTGTATAAATTCTTAACCAATATTTTATTTTATGGTTAATTTGTTAAAGTTATTTAAACTGCTGATATTTTTATTTTATTTTGTGAAGATCATACAATTATTGTTCTTAAAATGTTTTGTAATAATTTGAAGTTTTTTTCCCTGGGCCTCTGCTAAAATAGGGCTACTACCCTATCAGACTTTCCTGGTAATCAAATGTCAATAACTAAATAAATAAATAAATGTGCTACTTCTGAAAGCAAAACAGTTACCAGTGGTGTAGCACAGGGCTCAGTTTTTGTCCCTCTTCTATTTGTCATATTTCTCAGGCCTTCAGGCTAGCACTTCTGGCCTATGGTAACTATGTTTGTAGATAACAATTGCTCCAACATGACTTTGACCATATTTAACAACTGGTACAAGGACAATATTCTTAAATTAAATGGAAAAAAGTGTAGCAGAGCTCATTTTGATAAACAAAACAGTTTCTCACCATATAGGAGATGCATCACTCCAATTAGACACTGTTGTAAGGGATCTGGGCACTCTTGTTGATAATTCCTTATTTGACCATCATGTCTCAACACTAGCTTGTAAAACCTTTAGTCTGGCCCATCTAATTTCCCAAGGCATCTCCACTAGATCCAAAGAAGTCTTAATTCTTCTTTACTCATATCTTATCAGACCTATTATTGAATGAAAAGCACCCTTTGGCATGTATTTATCTAAGCATATCACACATGTTGAGATATCACAGAGGGTCATAATTAAAAAGATCAATGGCCTCAAAAATCTTAGCAGAAGATGTTGGCAGCCCCTTCTCGGTGCTCTGTTGCTTACAGACTCCTCCATGGAGATCTATGACTAGCCTTCAGATCTATGAAAGATCCAGTTCTGTTTGATATCCTATTCTTTCATGAACTAATGGTACATCAAATACTCAGTTAAAGGAAATAAACCTTTACCAGCAGATAAATAAGACATGTCGGCATGACAGATTCATATCACAATACATTCTTCACATCTAAAACAAACTTCTGCTACATGTCAAGCAGAGTAACACCTTTGCTACCTTCAAGTGAAACTTAGATAACTGGATGAGCAGCCTTAAATGCTCTCCCAGTTTATCTTGTCCTGTCCTCCTTGAGGATGCAGTAAAATTTCAAATAGGGTGTTTTGGCTTGAAATGGTCCACAGATTGATTGCCTAGTACTTGCCTATGAACCTGTGAATGTATAGAGAATTATGATTAGGTCATCAATCTTAACCAGTTTATTATGCTTTTGAGACCTCGAGAGTGAATTTTGGCATCTATGTTCAGAAAACATAATAAACAGTTATGATATGAGACCCAATCATAACTCTTTGTAGTGCGTGGAGCTTTATCTGCTTCATGTACTACGACTTTGCAGGAAAAAAAAAAACACTAAGTGTTTTGCCAGCTTTCAAAGCTGTAAAGCACACAGCAGATTCTGTCATAAACACAATACAACATACTCCCTTAGGTTGCAGAAAATCAGGGGTACATTACTGGCACAGACAACAGTCAGAAACAATTTTTTTTTAATTCTACTGCTGCTGTTTGCTAGCCACTACTGGCAGGTTTACTGCCTAACAGGATACCCGATCTTAACAAGTGAATCAGGGTTGATAGGATAATAGGATCATAGGAAGTTACTAGACTAATGGCCCTTTGGCCCTTACATGCCTAGCCAAGTTCTACCCTTATTTCCATCATGATCAGCACCTAATGTCTGTGTCCAAGAGGGATACAGATGGAACCCCTGGGTGAATTTATGGCTACCCATCCAATTGTTCAGACTGTTTTGAAGAGGGCCAGTGAGGTGCTCTGTTTGACATGACATGGGAGTCCGTTCCAAAGGTGTGGAACCTCTGGGAGACAAATCTGTCCCTCCAGCGGGTTCTATTAATATCACTTACCAGGTTGAGGTCTTTAGAGCGAGTAACTCGTGTATCATTTGACTGCGGATATGCAGCATTTCCAATAAAGCAGGGTCAGAGATTACCTTATATGCAAGGCAGAGATTGTCTCTGAGCAGTCTGTATGAAACAGAATAAAATGACAGTGATTTCAGATTATTCACATAGGACAGATGCTGAAGACCTTGTGAGGAACCTCTGAATTACTGCAGGTGCTTGGAAAGGTACATACCAAAAGGGGTGGCTGTACTCAATTATTGGCCTGATGAGGGAGGAGTACAGGGAGGTTATAACTTATTTTTTTCTGTAGGCAATGCCCTTCCTTATGAGATGAGCAATATAGAATGTCCTTCTTACCACTATGGAGACATGATGATCAAAGGTAATATTGCTGTCAATCTGTGTACCCAGGCCTCTCACCACTGAGTGTGTACGTAGGTATTGCTTTTGATGTAGTAGTAAGCAGGAACATCGCTCTTACCGAAAGGGATGATAATGCATTTTTTTGCATTCAGTTTAAGGCCACGACTTTGGCACCAATCATTTGTTTGTGTAAGACCCTCCTGTAGGATGCTAACATTATTTGGAAATTCTATGACCACTCCCAGTTTGCAGTCATCAGCCAACTTTGTCAGCCACAGACCTTTAGTTTTTGCTTGTACTTCAGAGAAATAGATTCCAAACAGTAGAGGTCCCAGGATTGAACCCTGTGGAACACCACTGGTTACAGGTTTGCTGTTGGAGGTGTATTCCCCTATTTTGACTATATGTGTTCTATCAGTGAGCCAGTTAGTGACCCATTTAATGATATATGGGTTGATACCTAGCTGGATGAGTTTGTCAATGATGACTGAGTGGGGGATAGTGACAAAAGTTTTGGCTCAGTCTAGGCAGGTTGTATGCACATATTTCCCCTCATCCAGGGCCTTGGTGACTGTCTCGAAGAGATCCACCAAATTTAACAGGCAAGATCTCCCTTTAATAAATCCAAACTGAGTAGGGTCAAGTGTTTAGAGATTACCTGTATTTTTGTTGATAAGGTCCATGATGATTCGCTTCATGGCCTTGCAGTGGTCAGTTGTTAAGACTGGGTCTTGTGGTATAGAAACACTTAACTGGTTTGTCTTTTTCAAGATATCAGAAATTAATCATTAAACTCCATGTACTACAAACACATTAAAAATATTCAAGAAATAATTGCATGCATGGCTTGGTTAGAAAAATCTTGACAAATGATATACACCAGGAATAAAAACTGGAATAGATCTCTGTGGTGACTTCTTCAAAGGTCACACGTGCATGCGCACACACACACACACACACACACACACACACACACACACACACACACACACACACACACACACACACACTGTATATATAGTGTGAAAATTAAATAGCTATGCAATTATTATGCAGTGTTATGTCCTAACCCCTCTCCCCCATATGTTGGCTCTGCATAGGATTTTAGGTACCTAAGTATCTATAAAGGGAAATATATAGGGAATAAAATAATTGTAGACTGGAAGAAGAGAAGAAGCATAACACATAAAACTCAGAGATAACAGCTGGTAAAGGTGTCAGACAACTGGCATTACCTTATTATCCTGATGTAACGTCCTGATGCAGTGTAACTGCAGTGTACTCAGAGAAACAAGGACAGAAAATAACTGGGGAATTAATGTTTAGTTTCAGCAACTGATGAAATTAATTGTAGTATTTCAGTAAGATTAAAGGGGAAGAATAACACAGAGGATTAGGATCATGCAGTCAGTTACAACCAGTTTGTCACATGTTCGGGAAGTCAATTCCAGCTCAACTCATAAACTTATTGAAATGCATTTTGAAAAGACATTAATTATGTCACTGATTGACAAACTAATCATATCCCATTTGTAGAACATGGTGCTCCAAGTTAAATGGGACACTTATCAACATAATGACATTCAGTACAAAGGATTAAGGATATGAGCTATTAATGAGTTGCCTTCTGTAGTCAACAGTTTGATTCTCTCAGCCTTCATTTTTCTACAGTGTTATTCTAAGCAAGTAATTTAATCAGATAATGGCCTTGAGCAGTTGATATACTGGTTTAGGCTCTTCAATGGTCTGCTTGACTGCATGCCTAATAGCTACCTTTGAGCATTTGAAAATATTTGCAAGAGTTACCTTGCAGTAGCTTTCTTTTATAAGTAGCATTCATTCCAGTGGACTTGTTTTCACTGATATAGGTTGATCAGCTCATTCCTTTATTCATTCTCAGACTCCCACTTAAAACCTCAGACATACCTCTCAAACTCTTAGAGCAAGAAATCTGGACAAAGGCATAAATAAAAGTGGGACAAAGACCCAAAAATAGGAACACTTTTTAAATATCATTCTTACAAACTTAGAAAGTTGATAGACTAACAGGTTTTGCATTAGCATGAATTTTCTGAAGGGTATGAAGTCTGAAACTCGAATGTCTGTCATTAATTTCTAACTTCAATCTTTCATTATTTGCCACTAATATGCCAGAAAACCACAATTTAATGAGAAATGGATCAAAACTATGAGGCAAAAATCTGGACAGTCTGCAAAAATCTGTACAGTTGCGAGGTATGCTCAGGGTTCTGAAAAGATGACTCCTAAACTGGTAAGCAAGACAAAGAACCAGGCCTGGACAGAATGCAAGTCCACATGCAGATGTACTCAGTTATACACTGTACACACACACACACACACACACACACACACACACACACACACACACACACACACACACATATGCATGCATGCACGTACACACATACACACACATGCATGTACACATACGCACACTTCCACGCATACACTTTCCATACACACACGCGCGCATGAGTGTGAACATGTACAAACACACCAGTGATCATCTGGAGGATTACTGCTTCACCTACTGTCATGTCTTTGGAATGTGGGAGGAAATCTTATTTTAAGTTGTTGTGAAAAAAACACTGTGATGGTGACAATAAGGGGAATAAACCATTTAGTAAGTGATAAAATGGCAAGTTTCTACTGGAATGTTTTATCCTGTAACATTAACAAATGGTGTTAGTATGCAAATATCTGAGCTTGCATCTTCATAGTTAGCTTCCAAGAGATAACACAACAGACTATATTCAGGATCACAGTTACCATTCATATGCTTATCATAGTAATAAAATGAGTAGCACTGCAACCATTATTGTACTGAAACTGTTTTGAAGTGTCTCATGAACCGCTGAACAATTCTATTCTATATAATATTATATCTTACCACATTGTATGCAGGGGAAATATTTTATAGGAATTATACAATGTTGAGCTTAAATATTAAAACAGACATCTCAGTCCAATGTGTTAAAAACAAATCACATTTTTCATTTTAAAGAAACAGACTGCATCTCAGATCACTTTATTGTGCATGGAAGGGACACTTCTTTCATTTTGCAGTAAGACAATAGTATCAAGTCTACAACATTTTCATCTAGTCAATATCCTTTCAGGGTCAGAATTCTTCTGCACAGTAATTTAAAGCAGTAACATTCTGATGGAACTTCCTCACAATTTGCTTTCTAATTTTGCTCTTTTGTCAACTGAAACACAGAAGTCTAACAGAAAGAATCATGTGTAGACACTAGTACCCCTCCTCCTCTTTTTTTATTTTCCGCAAGCTTTTCTCATTCCACAGAAGTTTGGAAAGAAAAAAGGCCTCATTTTACAGTTAACACCTGTGAAAACACCATCTGAGGCAATATTTCGATCCCTTTGACAAACTCTTCTCAGTCCTTTGTCTGACCTCCCTCAAACAGAGACTTTGTTTATCTGTCCTCTCTCAGACCACCTCAGCTGTGACAGTTTGAAATTAGGCTATTATTTGCTATTCATGAGAGGTGCAAAGAACACATAGAGAGGATTCCTCTAAAGCGAAGTTCAGGAAGAGAATGCCAGCTCCCTAGAGGAGCTGTGAATTTTTTTATCCTGCTGTTGATTTTCCCTCTGAGGCCCCCTTTAGCTTTTCAGTAGGGAAAGAAATCTGCATATGCCTCCCTGCCGACCTGATTGATACTCCAGATGCATCTCTTCATGGGGCCTTTCACTTTAATGATGGCATATTGTTATACCACAGAGTTTCTGTTAACTCTTAATAGCCATTTGGGCATCTTTTTTTTTTTATATTCTCGAGCTGACACTTTAATAATGAGCATTTAGTTAAGGTCCAGCCCATTATAAACTAGATGACCTATGAAGTTTGCTGATAATTTAAAATGGTTACTTTATTCTTCTGTTGTGATTAATGGGTTACAGAACTATCAAGTTACAATTAAAAGGAAAAATTCTCCGACCTTGTAGGATAGGATAGTTGTGTCATGCATGTATGTGTCTTTAGGCTGGATTACAGATTAGTTTAAACATGAATTGCAAAAAGCAATCATTGCTTTTCAGTGCAAATCTAGGAAAGCTTATCTTCTCAGTACATCTGTAAGTTTTTTTCATTCATGTACACCTTAAATAGTAACTGTGTAGTTCTTGAGGATGTGATGTTTAAAAAAATACAATAACTGCAGTCACTGGGTAGCATCTTTCATACAGTAACTGTCTTAGAATTTTTTCATATAACCAGCTCATACCAACAATCGGCCCGCACTACAGATCTGCCTGCTTTAGGCCACACATGGTGTAGTCAAAACAAGACTTTTACTTCTGACAGATCAGTTTCATTTCTTGCTGTCTGTCTCCACGAACAATCCAATATTTTTAAAATTAATCTCATGATTTCTTATTTAAGTAAGTGAAATGGTCTGTCCTGGATCCTTTTCATCAATGGTTCAGGCACAACAGCAAAATGAAATGCAATATGAATATGAAGTTTAGAGTATAAATCAGAATGCATGCTTTTTCTGATGACATTCAGGTATCAAGACAGGGTGGACATGCAAACCCTACAGAGTATGTGACCACAGAAGACCTTTTAAGACATTGTTATAAAAAGCTGACCAAATGCACACAACCATAAAACAGTAGCTATATCTATATATATATATATATATATATATATATATATATATATATATATTAGAAAATAAACAAAGAAATTGAAGGAAGAAAATTCCGCCAGTAGAATAAAGAAAAGCAAGTATGTCTAAGACTGTGGTGCTGATATGAGAGATGGTAATATCACTTTAGTACCATTAGCTTTGGCTGTCTTGTATGTTGAGAGTGTCTCTCACAGTTATCATTTGCCAGGATATCACTATTGGTTTGCAATGTTAGTGTTCTACATCTTGATGGCACAATGTAAATTAATAATTGCAATAATACAAATGTAACAGACATTGATGGGTATGTTTTTATGTAAAGAAATAAATGGAACTGTAAAAGTGGCCCATATAACTACGGAGTGTACAGCTCTGCCATCTACTGGTCACTTCAATACCACCCATTAGGCCATTCCCTGCAATCTTAACTACTCTTGTTTGCAAAGCACCCAGGTACTAAAAACATAATAGATTTTAATAAAACATTATATACATACCATAGAAATAATTTCTGCCTCTGTGTATTGTATATGCATGTAGTTCTTACTTTAAACAGCAATGCAAACATTCTTCTATGTAGTTTTGCAATTAAGATCAGATATTGTTTTTTTGTTTTTTACTCAGATGATTTTTATTTTAAATTTGCAATAAAACAATAAATGAGAACTTATCACGATTTACAATCAAATTAGATAAATATTAACTATATACAAATTTACATTTAGCCTGACATTTTAAAATTGTGTGATAACAAGTTACACATATATAGTTTATATTGTTTTGATAAGAATTGATGTGCAGTTGTGCACAGAGAAGTGATATTTAGAGCGCATCTTTTTGCTGTCCTAGGTCCAGCATTAATAATTTGGTAGCAACCCCCTTACTTTCACAGCCAGTTGCACTATACTGTCAATTCATGCATTTATTCTAAAAGATGCAAGGCACAGCATAGTACAAACTATGCATGTTTCTAACTTCATAGTGGTCATTAAAGCTGGTGGTCATTAAAGCATAAATTCGCAGGTGAGTTTTGTAGAAAAGTTGTTTTATTTTAAGTCCTTATGCAAAGGGAATGCTTTATGACACACTTACCACAGAATACCCTCAAATTATTGAAAGTTAACAGAGATGTCTGCCTTTAGATTATGAAAAATAATTCAGAAGACAGAAAATATAAAACAACAGTTATAACACATGTTAATCCTATAACTCTTGGCATAATGTTTGTCAAATCAGTGCAAATAATTTACATGAAATGGTTCACTACTGGGGTCTTCCTTCATGGTCATCTTTTAGTTATTTTTTTTTCTCTACTAAGGGGTAGTTTTGCTGTAAAAATCAAGTTATATTCACATTTGTAATCTCAGTAAACTAAGAATCTTAGTAATACATGTTGACTTGTCCTACTACTATTTATTTTAGGATGTGCTCACTTTGGCTACTGTTGTATCTCATATCAGTAGACTGTTACAGTGAAAGTTGACAAATTGTCCCTTTTCTTCTTCCTCTTCTTCTTCTTAAGAAAATAGCCACCATCTCCCAAGAGAAGGACAATTTAAGTCCTCATTAATGGTTATTAAAGATTACCAGATACTTTGTATAAGCTTTATCTATGTGAAAATATTTTATGTAGTCACAATGCTGAGAAAACACTTCTCAGCACTTAAATGAAATGAAGTGTGTTAAGGTCCATGTATTCTTTGCATGAACACCTTTTTTGTAAATATTTTATATTTTACCATAATTATTATTTGGCACTTCCAAATGTTGAAAAACTATCAAGAAAAACTCTTTTTAGTATACTTTAAGGGCCGAATTTATGAAGGCTTGCACGGAGTCTCAGAGTAGAGTAAGACTCCATGCAGCCATCATGTCCGACGAGCAATCCAGGAACAGCTTGCAGGGGCGTGCAAGAGAGCTCCTAAAATGGATCTTACACGGACAGGGCCGGGTCATGCAAATTACCTCAATTGCAGCTGAAAGGCATGCAAATGAGGTAGATTTGCGATTCAGGAAACCCGAACCTGTCTGAGTAAGAGCAGTGTTATTTGCAGAAATGTACTCAGTTGACAACTGATACCGTTCTGCAAATAGCAAAACGGAGCCGTGACAGCTCCAAATAAAGGTTGATCCAGTAGATGAAGCATGCCAATGGCCAAATATATGGCCATTGGCAATGTTTCCCGATGCAATATGAAAATAAAAATAATTAAATTTATTTTCTCCGATTTCTGATGTTTAAGCATAGCGCAGCACCGCGCAAACGGGCTGTGCTCTGAAAACCAGAAAAATAAAAATTTAAACCCACAAATGTGGATTTTATTTAAATTGTTAATTTACAATGCAAGGGAATGGCAGGCTGAAGACAACATGGCCACAGAGTAGAAGTTGCTAAGGGGGGAAGCACAGTCTAAGAGATGTAACCAAGCATTAGTAGGCAATCCTATGCAAAGGAGGGTTAGGATAGTGAATCGCAGGTTTACATAGCAAATGAACACAGTCAGTGGAGTGTAAGAGTAGGATAAGGGGAGTAACAGTGTAGAAGATAGGTGACATCATGAGTGGGGTATGTATGAAAGAAGGGAAGCTCATTGGAGCAGAGTGGCATGTTTCAGCTGTCATTTACACATCATTGAAAGAGGTGTGTCAACAGGTAGGCTAGGTAAAGGCAAGAAATGGAAGGTGTATGCCATGAATAACACCAAAGTGTCTTGCTGAGCATGTATGCACGCGTGTGCACACCTGTAAACACGAGTAAGACAGTGTGCACACGTGTAAGCGTGAGTGTGCGCGTATAAGCCAGAGTAAGCCTGTATAAGGCAGTTTAAAGTGTTGTAAGTGCGTTTGCGCTGGTGTGCACGTGGTTTAACCTGAATAAGCAAGTTGTAGTCAATGTAAGCATGTGTGCGCGCGTGTGAGCTGCCGTGAGCATGTTTGTGCTTGTGTGCATGGTGCTTTCCCCCTGAGGAAACAGAAAGGAAATAGGAAGCACAACAAATAGTAGGAAGCTACCAGGGAGTACTAGCAGAGCTAGCAGGTGAAAACAATCAGAATCATGCAATTACACAGGCAGTACACTAGCCCAGCCCAGCCTAGCACTTAAAACTCTGCAAACAACAGTCCATTATGTTTCCCACAAGAGACACTGCAGTAAGCTAATAGAAGTGAAAACTGAAAAAGCTTTACTGAGACAAAGAAATGTTAGGGGCTGCCATTGCTGTTATAAGGCGATATATGCAACATGCTGAGGGTGGTGACAATGGAAATGCTGCTGGACAACCCACAGTGAGGAGAGGGAGAAGAGTGTACAGGCCCAGGGTAACCTACCAGGAGCTACATGAGCTGGAGATAGTGGAGCGCTATAGAGTGGACAGAGACCTCCTGCAGCAAATTATTGAGCTGTGCAAGCCATGCCTCACACACAGAACCAACAGAGGGGAACCCAAGGAATATGTGGGCCTAAGAATATTAGCAACAGGTACCTTCCAGAGACCAACTGGTGATATGATGGGGATATCACAGGCATCAGCATCCAGGGTACTGCACCAGTTCCTGGATGCTATGTCAGCACATGTCGGTGATCATGTATATTTCCCCAATTCCTGTGAGGTATTGGCTAGCAATATGCGTCTCTTCCAGCAAATAGCGGAATACCCTGAGGTAGTGGGTGCAATAGACTGCACGCACATACGCATCAAAGCACCAGCTGGTGAGTGGGATAGGGTCTACTTCAACCACAAGGGCTTCCCCTCCATCAACTTCCAGGTCGTGTGTGATGCCCAGGGCATAATACTGAATGTGTGTGCTGGCTGCCCTGGAAGCTACCATGATTCCCATATCTGGCATCTGACGCAGCTGTACCAGACATTTGCCAATGGGGACATCCCACATGGTCACCTAGTGGGGGATGCTGGCTATGCACTGGAGCCGTGGCTGATGACACCCATCAGAAACACACACACCTGAATGGGGATGCCATAATGAGGCACACGCACAAACACGAAATGTAATCGAGCGTGTGTTTGGGCTGCTCAAGTCACGGTTCCTGTGCCTGGACACATCTGGTGGAGCCTTGCAGTACTCACCAACTACATGTACCCAAATTGTCATGGTATGTGCTATGCTACATAATATAATCCTGCAAAAACAGCTGCAGCAGGACCAGCATAGGCCTGGGCCAAACAGCCCCCCACCATTGCCAAGGTCATCACAGGCAGAGAGTGACTCAGAGGAGGAACAACCTGAGCCTGCCCCAGTAGGCAGAAGGAGGCGTGCCCAGTATGCTTTGGCCTTGGCAAAGAGGCAACGCAGAGCACATACACTGGCTCAGTAGGAACTCCGGAAATGATACCTCTCTCTGACTCGCACATATAGTAAAAGGGATGCCTAAGTTGACACTACCTGCTTTCAAACATGTACAGGAAGTGTAGTATGTGCATCCGACATAGGCAGCCCTGCAGCACCACCTGAGGCATGATTGCCATGTGTTAAGAAATTTAAGGCAGTGCTAAACAGCATTTACCACCATGTAGTATATGCAAACAGAATCGCACACACCAACTAGTACAACTGTGGTGAATGTGGAGTAATATTGGGCAATGTCCAGCAAAGTTGGTGAATATACAGCAATGCCGGACAAGCCTGGTCTAAGTAGGGCATAGCTGAACAAAAGCCAACATGCTCATATTTGCTTAACTGGCCCTTAACCAGTCTGGTCTGCTCAGTATGAAAATATAAAGCAGTGATGGACCTCGAACCTAGGATACTGTGCACTATAGGTAAAGTACTGAACCACTAAACCATGTCAGCATTGCAGTGGTCAGCCAGTATGAAGAAATGTTGATAAGTCTATGCAAAGTATCTCATGGAAACCCTGCAGGCACAGCATAATCCCTGTTGAGTTATGACACAAAGGTGAATCCTGCAGTAAGAACAGAACTTGACTTCCAACACACACAGTATAAATGTTAATATTGGTCATGTTCACACACATCCACAAATGTAGTGTACTTCAGATTGCAACATACTGAAAGGTCACACTGGGCATGCTCACACACTTGAATAAATGAGACATATGTCAGGCAACAAAACATGGAAAGCCTGAACTGGCCATGCTCACACACTTAGGCCATGTCTGAGTACAGCAGTGGGCCACACATATCTGGCAGTTGCATGTGTTAACCCAGGAACCTCTCATTATCCAGCAATCTACCCTGTGCACACAGTTACATGACAACAGACACATATATAATATAGTGGAACCCTGTCATGATCAAACATGTTCTGCAGATACCTGAGTTGTTCATAGAAACTGGGAAAGCAAAGATGATAAAGACCTCCAAACAGTATCAGCAATAAATATTGTGCATCCTGAACATAAGCATAGGTTCAGAGGTCGATACTAGGCTATCTGCCCTAGGGCATGTACAAGCCTAGCCAGAGTGTGTTTGGCTTTTGCAACCCTGTCAGATTACTACACTGTGCCAATGAATAGTAGGTCACACAAGATAGCCCATGTACGTTTAGGCTAGTGTGCCTCTGTCTAGCAGGGACACAGAAGATATACCAGGGGTAAACATATGATCACCCATACAGCCATCAAGATGTTCCCTGTATGTGGTCAGTGGGTGGCTCTGCCTATGTGAAACTGTGATCACAATCCAGAGTGAGTGGAGGCCCTGGGATAAGAATCTGTCCCTCCAGCATGTCCTATTAACATCTGTGCTGAGGCATATGTCCCTGGAGTGTGTACCTACAAGAGAGTCGGATATCCTGAGGTGGAGCATGTCTAGTAATTCTGGGTTGGGTATTACTGTAAACAACAGGCACACATCATATCCGAGTAGGTGGTAAGCGACTGAGTAGAGCTGGAGTTACTGCATCCAAACTGTGCAGGTCATCCGTGTGAGTCCCTACATCTGCTTGGTGAGGAACTTCTATGGCCAGTACAGTTGCTGCAGGTGGTGGGTAAGGTACACCCCAAAGGTGGCATTGTAACCAAGCATGGTTGTGATGAGTATAGGGGCACAATGACCTCACTTGATCTAGATGTGAAACCATATGGGATAAGGTGGCCTATATAGAAGGTCTGTCCAACCACTTTGGCAACGTGAATGTCAAAGGCAACAGTACAAACAAGTCATGTCCCCAATCACCTAACAACTCCTACCATATGTAATGGAGTACTACCAATGTGGTAATGTGTGGGCATGTTGTTATTCCCAAAGGGGATGACTATGCAACTAATGGCATTTAGCTGTAGGCCATGGCTCAGGCACCAGTCATCCATCTCTGTGAGACCCTGTTGGAGTATGCATGTGGCAGCTGGAGAGTTGATTATGGCACCCAGTTTGCAGTCAAGTGCGAACAAGGTCAGCCATATTCCCCTGTGGTAGCCTGTACATCAGACAAATATATACTGAACAAGAGAGGTCCCAGGACCGAGCCGTGTGGGATGCCATGTGTAACTGGTGTATAGTCAGACATGGCACCTGCAATTCTGACCATGTGTGTGCTATCCCTGATCCAGGTAGCAATCCATAATGTGAGATATGTGTCCATATCGATGCTGGTAACATATGCTTAATGGCCCAGTGGGTTGTTGTGTGGAAGGGTTTTGCAAGGTTCAGGTGGGCTGCGTGTACAACTGTCCCTATGTTGATGGACCTGTTAACCGTCTAAAGAATACAAACATGTTCAAGAGGCAAGATCTGCCCACAACAATGCTGATATGTGTAGGACACAGTGTCTGTAGGTTCCCGATGTCTATGTGTAAGAGTCCCATAACAATACGCACCATAGCTTTGCAGAACAGGCTAGTTAGGCTTATAGGGCAATATTGTCTGTGGTCCATTGTGGCACCAACTCTGTGGAGTGGGACCACTGTCGCTGTATGCCATTCCATGGGTACATATCCTGTAGTAACTCCGATATTGCAGTGATGTAATGTGAGGGTTACGTCTGTCATGAAGCTTGTGTAAGATGCAGGCCGGGACACCATCTGGTCCCATTGATGCTGTAATGTATGCTCTGGGGAGTGCAGCACTCACCTGTTACTGTGTGATGTCAGGGAGGTTACACTCTGTTGGGATGGATAGTTGCTCCCTAGGGGGGATGGGGGGGAGATATCTGCACTGAACCTGTTTGCCAGGATGTTGGCTATACCAGTGGGTTCAGGGTAAGTTTAGTCAGTATGCAATAACTCACAGCATATCAGTGAGTGTCCACCCAGGTTCCTGACATAACTGAAGAAGGCCTTGTGATAGTCCTACATGTCTGGTGCAATTGTCCGTGAGAAGCAGCCCTTAAATAAGTACATGAATGATCGTAGCTGTCTGCTAGTACAGATCACAGATGCTTTCCCCGTCTGTGATTGTGCTCTATAATGTAGTAGCTTCCTCCTGACATTGTACAGCTTATTAATGGCTGGGGTCTACCAGACAGGTCCCCTGCCATTGGAGGTCCTGTTGTTATTTGGGATAGCACAATCCATGCAGTCCACTAGGTGTCCATAGAATGTGTATGTAAAGGATTCAGCAGTCGGAGCCGTATTTGCCACTGTCTCAGGGTCTCTGAAGGATATCACCTTGCTTTGGTGAAGTGAGACGTTGGCTCATGAGAAGTTCACCAAGATTACCCAGGATGGGTGTGTTGAGTGTACATGTATGTCCAGTGAGATATATGTATGTTCTGACCTTACCAATGAGGGGTATATCGCTGGTGTGGAACATAGAGTCCCCATGTTGGTGATGATCAGGTCCAATATGTATTTCCCCTTGTGGCTGTGGTGACTGGTTGTGCCATAGCATATGAATTTACAAATTGTAGCAACTGTAGGGTGAGGGTGTTGGGGCTTGAGTAGTATCCCCAGTATCCCCAGTCAATATTTGTGTATCTAAAGTCACACAATGTAATGGTGTTTGTGGAGAACTTCATATTCTCCACTGTTCCCAGGAAAGCCGAGTGTGGTTCCTGAGTATGGGAGGGTGGTCTGTAGCAGGCAACAAACTGAAAGGCAGTTTTGCACAATGGTAGTTGTATATGTATGGTCTGTGATGCTTAGTGCAGTGCTACTAACCCGGAGGTGTGTGTATCTGTGATGTATATGGATTCTCCCCCTAGTTGTGTTGTCCGTTCCAAGTCCTGTGGTCAGAAAGCATGGTATGAAACATAACCTGGTAGTGCTGGTGTGCATATGTGAGTCTGAACTAGGCATCTGTTAGTGCACAGATATCACTATCCTCCATACTGACGAGAGCCCTGAGTGGATGCAATATGAGGGTAACACATCTGGTGTTGAACAGCATTACCCTTAGTGTCATTTAACCTGTAATGTCTATGGAGGTGGGTTTGTCTTTTGAGCCCTGCTCAACAAATGCACTATGGTGGTAGCAAGAGCCTTAGCCAGCATTTGAAGGTCCAAGGGTGACAGGTGCAAACTGTCCATAGTGAAGCTACTTGGCATGTTGAGCATGTCACCACAGGCTGACAGACACTGTATCCCCTATGAATGACACCAATTAGTTAGCCAACTGTTAAACATGATATGTTTGTCTGTATACTGTGACATCATACTTGGTGGCTGTAAGATGCTAGACAAGGTCAGGGTCATACTGGCCTGGGCTACATGATCACAGTGTTCCACCATGTACCATGTCATGTGGTACAGGTAGTAACGTCTGAGGTTTTACGCACCAGCACGGGCAATGATGGTGCCAGTCCTGTACTTGCTTTGGAGTGACCTGACTGCATGTGTTATGTGGCAGATCCTGGCACCCGACAGACAGCACAAAGGGACTATTCCCTTGTATGGGCTGGTGAGTGGTACATCAGTGTGTCTGACAATAAGTGTCGCCTATCACAAGTGTATTAGGTGTGTTGTGTAGCCCGAATGGCAGTGACTGTGTGGCACACTGACATTGTGAACTATGTGAGATGTGGGTATTGTAGTGGGGTAGCAGTTGTGTGTGTGCCTGCTGTGGAGGTCTCTGCTGCTTAGGCAGAGTTCATTTACAGCATCCGAGTATGTGTATGTGTGATAATGTGGTTTGAGTGCTGTCGCCAGAGGATATGTGAGACTGATATGTGGTGTGTGTGGTTACCTTCACCACCTGATAGACTGTGCCAGTCATGGGTCGAGAGAGTTCAGCACCCTGTATGTCTCTATAGGTGCATCTCACACATATATCTGTGTTTGTCAGGAGGAGGAGAGTGTTGTCTGTGTACATGAGGCAGATGTGAGATTGTGTCTACATCACAATATTCACCAGCTGGACTGGAGAGTACACATGAAGCCGACCCCTGGACATGCCGGGATATCATGATGACATGCTCTGAAGCCAGATCACAAAGGAACAGTACAGTGTGTAAAAGAGTATAACAGGGATTAGTGCTCAGGTTCGTTGGTGTTCTGTAAAGAGTAGCTGAGAAGGAGTCCAGACTGAATCATTACACCTCTGACAGCTATGTCATATATAGCAATGTACACACATATATGTCATGAGTCAGGGCCAACTGTACCTGACTGACAATGCCGACATCCTGACAGACAGGCCCATATATACATACCCACCTCCCACTGACAATAGTCCATATCATCATACCAGGAGATATCACATGTAGAATGGATGAACAGCTACCCCCAATGCCAAAAGCATGGCATCAAGTGGACTACATTGATTCCCAATATGTGTCATGCATAAACTACAGAAGAAACAGATCCTGCACCTGAACAGTCAGCTAAGCCCCCCCTACACAAGATGTGGAACCGCTGAATGTGTTACAGCAACATATGGCACTCCACACAAGTGTTGGTGCACAACACACCATGGGAAGTATAGTCCAGTACGCCTATGAAGTCTGATCTGCAAGGCCATGGAGTCCATCATGGTTGAAGTCATAAACCGAGCTATTGGAAGCTGACATACACACAACCTTACTAACTGTGGTATGTTCATGTGCGGATCATGGTTCCCAAACATGCTAGACTGTTTGCAAGGCAGCCACCCAGGACATACATCACTGAACACAGCTACACATGTCTCACATACACTTTGAATAGCACTTTATCAACATTCCGGACACATGTAGTACCCACAAAACCAACAAGCTATGCATAAATATGTGTTGCCATATGAAGAAATGTCAATGTGTCCACAGATAGATCACACAAGGTAAGGATTATGAGTTCCTGTTCAAGCTGTTGACACCTGACGACCCACATGGACCATTCCTGGAATGACATAAAACAAAGTGTACACACATTACCATGTCCAGTCTGATGATGTTACCATCCTAGAAATACAGCAGGAGAAGGGAAACCACCCAGTAAAACAAATAGTGTGCCATGCTAATGCGTCTCTCAGGAGTGTCATAACATAGTTAGGTAGGGGTTTGAATCCTGTAAACGCTGACTGTGTGTGTGTGTGGGGGGGCATGTATGTGTGCAATTGTCTTTGAAAGGAGTGTCCTTTTTAGAGACTGGGAAAACACACTAAAAGATGTACATTCCTCTTTGGAAAGACTGATGATGTCACCACCCTAGAAATACAGACGGAGAAAAAAAACCACCCACTAGAGCAAATAGTGTGCCATGCTAATGCGTCTCTCTCTAGTATCATAACATAGTTAGGTAGGGGTTTGAGTCCTACAAACACTGACTGTGTGTTGGTCAATGCGGTGTGAGTTTTGCTTTTACTATGGTATGACATATTATGATTACAACAGTAAGTGCATTGCACACATCAGGTATCTGCGTGGCAAATATATATGTGTACATGTCCCCTCAATCAGTACATAGGTGTGAAGCCTGCATACTACATGAATACATTTGTTGCCATTGACAGGCTGTGCCGCTGCTTCTCAGATCGTAGGTCACATATGTATGTATGTGACAGGGTCGTCCACTGTCATGATCCATGGCCAAGGTCATCTGTGCCACACACACCCATGACAGTTACTTAAGAGTAGTGTGAGTGAGGGTATATGCCTGGAGTATATATCAGACATATTCATACACAACGACTGCCAATAATGGACAGTCTTTATAGGTGTACAACTGCCTTGTGGATATGCATCCAGGCCTCTAATGTCTCATGTGATACACCTTGGGACTCCACAATACCTATGGATATGTGGATACCAAGGGACACATGACATAACATGAGGCTGTATGTACACATTGGTACCCAACATACATGTTGAGGGCTACCACCTATGTGGTACTGACGGGATAGTAAGTATAGTACATGTGGATGACTATGCCATAGTCGGCTTACTGCTATACAGCATGTATCAGATGACAGGTATCTGTCTGTATGATACCCTTGTGCAGGATATGTGTCCCATCCAGGGAATGGATTGTAGGCCAATGCATGTATTTCCAGAGTTGGATGGACACATCCCTAGTGTGCTTGCATGTACCTAAGGGGGCTATATGCCAAACAGGTGTGGTCACAGGAATGGGTGGCGGTCAGTACCACTGGTTAGTGTTATAGTGTAGCACTGGAAGGATCCAACTGTTACTGAGTTCCCTACGACTGTGTGTCATTTGTCAGGACATCATCCAATGCTTGCTCATGTTGAGGTTGTGTATACTACCAGACCGCAAATCATTGACAGATACTAACAGTATCTCCCACAGCATAGTGTCAACCCATGTCATACACACATGTCTACCCATGTTAGTACATAACTGTAGTAGAATGTATACTGGCCATTGAAAGATACTATGAGATGTTAACAATCTGTATAACAGGGTATGCCACACGTCCCATGTGTCCACTATGCATGTACATGCAGACAGTGCGCACCCACCATGTTCACAGATGTACACTTGCTAATCTGTACTGCACACATCACACACATACTGTCCACTCACTAACACATGCTGGCAACACATTACACTTCAGCCAAGTGGCACATGGGTGGACAATACATACTCAGACCTAACAGTGGTGTAAACAATGCTACATTGACAATCAGAGCTTTGATGCATAATGTCTGCTGAGATATACCTACAAGGATGTCATTACACTTTCCTGTTGACAACTTGCTAATATTGCTACACTGCTATAGTGTCACCCTGTGCATCAGCACCATGTTAGCCTGTTCCTCCATCAATGTTACAGATGACAGGAGGCTACACAGGTATCATCATATGCACAGGGCATTTGTTGTTTGCCAGAGCCTGACATTGACCCATCCAATCGACATGTCTGTGTGTGTGTGTGTGTGTGTGTGTGTGTGTGTGTGTGTGTGTGTGTGTGTGTGTGAGGGACAACAGTACAGCATGAGCCAATGTTGATGTAATGTGTGTGTGTATGTGTGAGCCCTAGTTGTTTGGTTAATGTGTGTGTGTCTGCATGCACACAGCTCCACCATGTGGCTGCCATATACAGTAGTTTGTGGGACAGCCACAGACTGTACCTGCTAGGCTGTACAGATCACTGTCTCTGGCCATGGACACAGTACCTGTGCCTGGCAGGGGTGCTACGGACAGTATCGGGTACCAACCCTGACTGGGTACTGTCCTCAGAGGCAGAGGTAGGATGACTGGACCCATGTCCCTGCTGGGACTGGCCAGAGCCACGTGCATGTGGTCTACTGGGACGGTCAATGGACAGGCCAGCCCCAGCATTGCTGGGGCTGGTACTGCCACTACAGGAGCGGCTGTGAACTGGGGGCCATCCGCGACCACTGCCAGCTGTTGCTGTTGCTGGCATGCATCCGCGTCGACGTCGCAACCATCCCGCATGGTCCTGGCTCATGGAAGACATATTGTGGAGGGCATCTAATGTCTCCCCCCAACATCTATCAATGACCTCGGTGTAAGTCCGGATGGCACCGGCAAGGTCATGGATGCTGTCATTGATAGCAGTGTAATGTGCCCTCTGCGCCCTAAGTCCCTGCCTGGTGTACCGTTCCATACGTGCCTGAGCCTGCATTACAGCCCGGAACATACTGGACGTCATAAGACCAGTGAGGGCACACCTGCCAGGGGCAATACGACCAGCGGTGTTCCCCCGAGAACCCCTGGACCTCCGCCTATGTGGTACCGTTCCAGGAATACAGCTATGGCTGCTGTGAGGGGATGCAAGTGCCATGGGTACCACACTCTCCTGGTCAATGCCAACTGTATGCTGTCCCTCGCCTATGGCCATTGGTGGTGAGGGATGTATTGACAGTATGAGTGTGCACATAGATGGGGTTGAACGCTGTGTACTGTCGATTGGCAGACCAACGACAGACCCTGTCAAACCTTCCTGTGCCAAAATACATGTCTCATCATCAGCACTATTTGTGGCAGTGGCTTCATGTTCCCTGCTGCATTCGGCCACCCCTAACTCAGCACCTGTGAGAGGAAGACAGGAAACTCACTTTACGGTCTGCACATGAACACATGCACACATGCACACATGCACACATGTACACATGCACACATGAACACATGAACACATGAACACATGCACACATGCACACATGCACACATGTACACATGAACACTAATACACTCCTCACTACAGCACATACACGCACACACCAGCAATCCAACACATACTCTATAGTGGGTGAAGGTGGGTGTCAGTATCACAAGGTAAACAGTCACCACACATGTGTCAGCATGCAGAATATGTGTTGCACAAGACCATACAGTGCAAGTGTAGATGCCCCAATTTAATGGCAGTATACATGGCTTTGATGCAACTGTGTAGTTGTTCAGTGATTGGTTACACCCTGGAAAACAATGTGTACATGGACACAACATTGCTGTGCAGGTATTATCAGCTCTGCAATGCCCTGTGCACCATCACTCACAAGTATACATGCCATGGCTGCATGTGTTATCTGTGTGACACATAGATATCCATGTCTGAGTACAGTGTCTGTGTCCATAGCAGATAATAGTGGGCACGGGTGTAGCACATGCATGCTATGTACACACATGGGATGAGTGGTGCATGTTGACGTGAAGGTATCCCAATGTTCGACATGGCCAGTGTACAGTGGTTATGGTGAGTGTGGGACATATTGCAGATATGTCAGTGCCAGACATGGCATGGCATGCTACACGACTGCAACATTAAACACCACACATACCCAATGTGTGTCAAGTGACCTATACACCCACTAGCATTCCAGGACATATATGTGACACTTTGGATGGTGACTGCTGTGCATATTGTGTATACTGGCATATGTAAGCACACACACAACATGCTATGCATATTGTGTATAGGTGCATATGTTTGCACACACACAACATTGAGGTGCAAAGCAATGACTGCTATGACTAGTACTGTGGTCACTGTAACTGAATGGGGTGTAGTACCCTGTGCCATCATCAACATGCATCCTATGGTCACTCACAGCTACTAATGTGTGCAAGACCACTGCCTAGCATGCTGTACCTGAACTGCAGTGCCGCAGCTACGTTCACAATTACACAGACACCTTGTACATGGGTGTGTGAGATGCCCAATAGGGAGCATTGCCTAACATGACTGTGTTATGTGTTGCAGTGTGCTGCACAGACCCATGATAGGCCTCTACCCCTGAGGTACATCATGTGTGTGTGCATGACATGTGGGATATTGATGTGTGACCTTACAGCGGGTGTGTGGTAATGCCAAATGTAGCATGTTTTCGTGTACTGCGCATGATAAACGTGTTCTGTTGTGTACAGCTGTAGCAACTATGCATATCCAAGGTGCAGTACAGTGTTGCCACAATTGTGTCTGCCACACTGTGCATTGTATGTGATTGAGGCAGCTACTGACTTCACTGAGATGATTAATGTCTCACAGCAAACATGGACAGCATGCATTATGCGTAGGTGTGTTACGTGTACATGGCCTACACCTCACCTACAACATGCACATTTCATTACCAATACTAAAGTGTTAACACACTCACCAGCATGTATCATCTGCCCTGCTGTCACACCAGAGGGACCTACAAGAATATGGCACAGTTTGTCAGTGGCCACAACTGTGGCATTGCTACCGTGAGTGTGCTAATCTACAGTGGAACAACAGTCAACAGTCACAGGTGTGGAGATACTATTCCAAATATCAGTATTGCACATGAGAGGCAGCACAACTGCTAAACACACAGTACACATCTCACATAAGCATATTCTAACAATACAGGTAACGGTAGTCTACAGCTAGGGCATATTACCTGCATGATCCATGTCGTCCTGCTGGGTGGCTCTGGCCTCCATGATGACACATGTATGATGCTGTTGCTGCTGTAGGCCAGGAGCTACCACACTTAGGAGCAGCTCCTCCACTCTGGTGAGGGGTGGATGTATGTGCGCACCACCACCTGTGGCAAGCTGTTGCCTATGTATATCAGACACACGCCGCCGGACATTTCTAATTAAATCACTGCAGTGATGGAATACCTGCTCATATGTCCGGTTATGAATGCCTATGTTATTTACACGGCAAACAAGATCTTGCCACAGTGCAGTACGCTCATGCTGGTGCTGGCTGGCCCTGGAAAAAAGCAGGTTATAGTGCTGCACCAGGCTGGCCTGTATTTCCTGCTCCTCCACAGCTGTATACGCTGGATTGCATTGATGAGCCATAACCCTGGAAGACAATTAAACGATATGTGTGAGCAAGTCATGTGGCACACTTAACATTATGAAGTACAGATATCACTTAACTGCCATATATAGCATCTGTCTGTCTATCAGAGGATACACACGTTCAATACCACATATCAGTGCTCAGCCCACAACTGTCTGACAGTGCCTGCCACACTCCATACAACAAACCAGTATACACCAGTACTCGGCACACTGTTTGGGATACAATGCACAACCTCGTACCGGGGGGTATATATCAAGCTAATGCATGAAGAAATATGTCATCCAATGCAGTGAATGTAATGTACATTTACAGTATTAACAGTAATCCACCCTAGTCTTTGATGCCATACCCCTAACTAACATATATGCACGGTTGTTAATATAGCTGGCATACTGCTGTAACAGAGTATACATGTTGCTAGGTACACACACATACCCTATAACACACATGTGGTTGTGGGTATGGTACAGGCATCATTACACACACATTAGACATACATACAACACACAAATGTATGCCAACACAGATGAGCATTACCTGTGTACCTTATAGTACTGTGTGCCCCTACTTACAGATACCTATGCCTGAGGTATGCAATCTGTGCAGACTACAGGAAACACACAAGACAGTGTTACCAGGGAATGTGAACATGCACCATACTGTGGTGTTGAGGCCTACAGCTTCAGGTAGTACAACAGTTCATATGTGAGCTGGATTCACCAGCAGTACCACTTACTGAGCATACATGTATTGCTTCAGCCTACAATGGGACACCACAGTCGTACACAAGGATCTACGTCACAACATATGCCATCCTACTATGTCTGCATCCCAATAACTGACACATCTTTCTCTGGCCTCACACCTAGGACACAAACTACCATGACAGACACAACCTCACACTAAGCTATCACACCTTTACAGACCTTGCACACAGTCAGTGTCACACTCATTCCACCTCACATAGCAGGTATTGCACTGAATACATGTGTGTGTGCATTGTGTCATAGTTAGGTAATACGCTATTGGCCCTGAGCCTAGAGCAGCCTAGCCATATGCTACCCTGCCCTTTGACACACATGTAATGTGATTCACTTGCTCCCGTCAAATGGATACACAGAGGTGACTCCCAGGGCATATTACCTTGCTCCATAACATTCATCAGCAGTATGTATGACATCTACTAATGAGGAGCCTTGTTTGTTAATGCTGGGTGGTTTAGTCCAGAGTATGGCATATTTGTGTATAGGAACCTGTACCTCCAGCATGTGCTGTTTAGTGTGGTGACAAGGATTAGGGCCCTAGGTCATGTAGCCCGGAGGGATTGTGAGGTGTTGTCATGGTGGTTGGCCGACTGCTATGGGTGTGACATACCTCTGTATGTCCGGCAGTGGTAATCTCTGGGTAGGCAGTATGCAATGCACTCTAGCTGTGGTTTTGTGAGTCAGTCTGCATAGGGCATGTGTTTGAGGGCAGTATCACACTTTGTTAGGTATGTCTGTGGCCTTTCCACTTGCTGTAGTTGTCATGTGAGGTACATACCACATGGGACATTGTGAGGAGTAGAGGGGTACACTGACCTATATTTCCCTAGAGGACACACCTTTTGTGATGACATGTACCACGTAAAGAGATTACAAGACTAGTGTGGCAATGTGATTATCAAAGGGGAGCCTACTGTCCACCTGTGTCCCATGTTCCCTTCTGACACCTTCAGTGTTAGGCAGGCTAACACCTATGTGGTAGTTACTGTGTAAAGTGTTTTGGAATGGGGTATGGCACTGCAGTATCAGTACTGGTGTTCAGTCCATGCCTTGGTCAACAGGCACCTGTTGCAATACATATGACCCTGTCTCTCTCTCTCTCTCTCTATATATATATATATATATATATATATATATATATATATATATATATATACATACATATCTATACATATCTATACATATCTATATATATCCATATATATCCATATATATCTATATATATATATATCTGTATATATCCATATATATCTATATTTATCCATATATATCCATATATATCTATATATATATAGCCATATATATATCTATATATATATATCTATATCTATATATATATATATATATATATATATATATATATATATATATATATATATATATATATATATATATATATATATATCTATATATATATATATATATATATATATATATATATATATATATATACACATACATCTAAACATCCATTGCTGTACATATAGCTGCACATATAGGCACATATACTGCCCACCTGTCATGGATAGGGATGTCAATTATGCAACCGTTGTGAGACATACTGTTATGTAATACTATTGCACAATGTTGTGCAGAATGCATTCTGCTGTCCTCAGGCCATATAGCTGTAGCAGGCCTCACTGCCTGTAGCTCAGTCCCACAGCGTTTAATCACCACATGACATATACCGGCACTGCTTGCTGTCTGCAATGCCACACACTACAACCTACATACATATGTGCACATAGCAGCCTTCAACAACATACATATGTCCAGCCTTCACTAACAGTTGCAGTATGTCCCTTGCCCTATGCAAATGTGCATGTACATATAGATACGGACTGCGGCCACATATGGATGGTTCACGGTATGTAGAGTACCCTTCAGACACATCATTTGGATGTCAGCAAATACATATCTGTTACATACCTTACCTTTGTATTCCTCACCTCCGTCTGTTGTAGGTGTTGATTGTTCTTGTGTTTGTTGTTTTTTTTTTTTGGTTTTGGTTTCCTCTGTGTGTTGGTCTTTCTTTTCAGTGTCTGTCTCCTACTGCCTGTTTGTATCCGTCTGTCTGTCTGTCTCTGTCTGTCTCTCTCGCTCGTGCTCTCTCTCTCTCTCTCCCAGTTGGTGCAATGATATTATTGCATGTGTGGACAGCAGATACAGGCTGCTTTTCTAGGTATCTGCACATGTGCATGTGATGGCCTCTGCACCAATTGGTGCCCACCATTTAGTAATTGCATGCAGCCTGCTGTGTGGTAATTGCAGTTCTCACTGTGATTTCAGGACACTGCTATAAAATGATAGGTTAGGTAGGCATAGCCCTTTCAGTTTTGCAAGGTGGGGACCATGCTTGTTTGCTGTGGACACTGTTGTGTCAGTCAGAAGGTTGGTATATGTCTCATATCTGAAGCTGGGTTGTAGCCAGTGAAATGCATGTTGTACTGAAACCTGACTGTTGCTTCTTCCAGTACACTCTTCTCAGTGTGTAGGTTTACTCACACCTCCTAATGCTAACACTGGATACATGGGAGTATGTACTTTCTTATCAATTAGAGAATTAACTGGCATACAACAGTAGTTATTGCAATGTATTCCTATGGCTTTCCTATTTTCCCTTTAAATTCACTCATTGTAATGCATGTTATATTTCTTTCAGCAGCAAGTTATTGTCTATCTGCTGTGGTGTAGTGATACTTCATGCAGACTGGTGAGTTCAAGGTCCCGGTTGAGACTTACAAGGTATTTTATTTTGCTGCTGAGCAGTACAAGGGCCTTGTCATGCAGAGTGACTAAGGCACTTTTAAGCAGTTGTAAGTGGGTTTGCTGGTTTGCATGGGCTTAGCGATGCTAAGCTGCTTAGCTTAGCTTATTTTATTTTAGCAATACTAAGCCAAGCTTGGCTTAGCTTATCATATCTTAGCAATGCTAAGCTAAATGCGCACACTGGTGCAAACCCGCTTACTGCTGTTTACAAGTGCTCACTCCCGCTAACCCCTGCGCTCATTTCTTTGACAGAAAAGTAAATGGGGAGATAGGAATGTGGTGATAAAGGGTGCACAAAGAGGGGAAGACAGTAGGGAAACCAGCTCAGGATGTACAGGATGGGTGTGGAGAGGGTCCATAGCTGCCCATTTCTTTACCAGCAACAGCTGTGCATATGCAATACATTAGGAGGGATATTTGAAACCTTCCACCCTAGAGGGGTGAGGACAACTAAGTGTGTTGTACTACCAATTATGAATATCAGGCACATGCACTGTTTGTGAACTGCTACACTGTCATTAGTACGTTACTCACTTCTGAACAGTTTGTGGTTTGTTTGTGTTGACATTAGCACAGTCTGCTCAGGACAACTGGACATATTTCACTACTGTGTATGCCTACCTACACCCTTGGTTGTGCCTGACTACATGGGTATATAGTACCTTTGGGTAGGGGTGCAGAAGTGCAGAGTGCATTATTTATTATCGTGTGATGTTTATCTTACTGAACATGCAGAGTTGCTGTGTACCTGTAAGTCTATGAAGGCTAGTAGTCTGTCTGAGTAGCTCCCACCTGTGGACATATCCAGATGGTAGACAGAGGTCAGCCTAGTATTCTTTGACTGTGCACCACAGCAGTCTTTTCAGCACCTGAACAATGGCATTGTCACAGGTGGTTGCTAGCAGTACATGGCTACATCCTTTGATATTTCTGTGTTGTACTTCTACATAAGGGCATGCTTGTGGGATTCATTCTACAGCTATTTGCAGAGTGTGTAACAGCAGACAAGCTGATATGCCTGTGTGTTTCTGACTCTTCCAGGCCTCAGATACTCTCACGTATATATTTGAACAGCCTCAGGAAAGGTACATATAACCGGGATACACCTGTGATATATTTCAGACATTTTGCAGTTCAGACATTTGGGGATTCAAAGCATATGTATTACTACACCTTTTCTGATGTGCAAGCAGTGTCTACTCTCACTTATTGACATTTGTCATTAAGTGAGATTCCACACCTATCTACCTACTGTTAGTACATTTCACAGGGAGTCAGAGGGGCACAGCTAACATTTGTTTACAAATCAGGGTCATCACTGTAGAGCAGTCACTGTTGGGAGGTCTGGCCTGTGACCTATGCAAATATGCCAGTGTTTATCCTGCTCTGATACTGTGTGGGGTTTGTAAGGTGCTACTGTGACCTTATTCCCTACTAGCATGGCTGATTCTCTTTTCACAGTCATGTCATGCAATTCCACAACACCTGCTGGTTAAGGCCCACAGAACAAGATTTGTGTTATGCCATTCCTATTTTCCCTTTACATTCACTCATGGTAATGCATGATATATTGCTTTCAGCACTAAGTTATTGTATATCTGCTGTGGTGTAGTGGTACTTCATGCAGACTGGTGAGTCCAAGGTCCCGGGTTCGAGACTGACAAGGTATTTTATTTTGCTGCTGAGCAGTACAAGGGCCTTGTCATACAGAGTGACTAAGGCACTTTTAAGCAGTTGTAAGTGGGTTTGCATGGGTTTGTGCAATGCTTAGCAATGCTTAGCTAAGCGCACACAAGCTCACACTCCCGCACCCCGCTAACTACTGCTTAAAAGTGCTTACTCCCGCTAACCCCCGCGCTAATTTCTTTTAAAGAAAAGAAAATGGGGAGATAGGAAAGTGGTGAAAAAGGGGCACAAAGAGGGAAAGACAGTAGGGAAACCAGCTTGGGATGTGCAGGATGGGTGTAGGGAAGGTCCATAGCTGCCCATTTCTTTACCAGCAACAGCTGTGCATATGTATGAAATTTGGTGTGAAATTTGAAACCTTCCACCCCTGAGAGAGGGGTGAGGACAACAAAATATGTTGTACTGCCAATTAGAATTATCAGTTTACATGTCCAGCAGACATGTGTGCAAATTGGGCAGCTATGTATGGGGCGTAATTTTTTTGTGGGAACAGATTGCCCTTTTTTTATTTTTTTTTCAGGTGAGAGTGGAATGTGAGGTAGAGGATGTAGGTATATTTGGGGAGGTAGGTTGGGGAGGTAAACAGACAAGACAAACAAGACGCATACAGGGGTGGAGTTTGACACATGGGGTGGGTGAACACAATTGACGGGGAAGGTTGTTTGGAAATCGCAAGCCCATGAGCCCACAGATGGTAACAGTGGGACTGAGATCCCCACCCATGGGCAGTCACCACTGCACCTTCACAGCCCCGAGGGTGGCTGTGCTGGGGGCTGAGTAGGATGGGCAGGCTCACCCCGAGAGACACGCCACTCTCGCCTCAAGCTGGCATAGGGGATCAGCGACTGAACTCTGGATCTCCCTACGCACCACAGCCCGGACCCTTCGAAGGGTGACAGGTGGCCCTTCTCCGCCCATGCTTGCACGGGGGGATGAGCCCCATCCCCTGCAGCACTTCCACCTGAAGGTGGCACAGGACCAATGGGGGGGCGGGGGCCGGGCTGGGCACCAGAGCTGCTGGTGCCAGGTGCACTCGCCAACTGAGGAGGGACAGGTGGGTCCACTGGGACCGGCCTTCCCATACGTTCTGTGATTAGGTGTGTTTAATTACAACATAAACAACAGCATTCCAGATTAGTTGTAACAGCATGCAGTAATATTCCCATTAACCCAACACACCAAGGTTCCAACAGTTGAACAGCAAGCATAACACATGCATATATTGAACGACAGTGGATATTCCAACAGCATGCAGGGATGTTTGGTAGCAACAGGCCACCATGAACATGGTGTTTGAACAGGGCACATGCATCAACATCAATGCAAATATTTATAAAACAATAGGACATATGTCCCAACAAATATTTAAGGTTACACATACCCATTGAGGTGTGGAATTGCATGGTTTATGCACATACGGTAGGGTGTAGAAAAACATCGGTTAACATCTTATAATGACCTTTTAGTCTACACTACATTCCCAGTGACTGCAAGTCTATATCCCCTACCTGTATTATTACACTTGCCACCATACATTAGGTTGTGTCATGGGTTTGGCTAGTTCAATATATGCCTGACCTATATCTGACATACTAACTGTCCAGGATGCAGATGTTACTGCTACATATTTCTTGTTTGCATTTATATTTCTTTATCTACATATCTGTGATGTTTTCACATGACATTTTCACTTTGATTTGTACAGAACCCTGCATTTCTTAACACACACTCACATTTCTGGTGAATAATTACATGCTACATGTGTGCCAGGTTTACTTATTCATGCCAGCCAGTAACTGACTATTGTGGACTGTATATATGTTTCACAGCTACTAGCACTTCCATCACCCACTTTATATGGGACTGCATAACTCTGGGTTGCCAGCACATTTTCAAACAGTACTGTTTGTATAATGCAAGGGTACAACAACATTTCAGACTCTGTGACACAGACACACTCTGGGTTTTAGACCTTTATTAATGACATTGCACACTTTTCCACAGGCTCACTCCTTTATTTGTTTTAACAGTGTTTATGGCAGACATGTTCAAGACATATTATACCTTTATTAATAGGTTAGAACAATCTTTTTTCAGGCTCACTCACTTATGTTATATGAAAGTGCCTGCAGAGATATTATTCCAGACATATGTTACCTTTCTTAATGGGTTACTACACTCTTTTTCTGCCTCTCTGACGTTTTTATCTGGCAGTACATGCAGAGGACTTATTCAGGCAATTCTATGGCTGTTTTATTGGACTACAACACATTCTTTCATGCTCTCAAAAATATTTTATATAACAATACATGCAGAATAATCACTAACCTGCCTGGTGGCACAACCTTAGCAGCCTATCAGCATAGGCTTGCTGATTCATAACACGGTCACCTGCAGCTGTAAAGTAAATGAAGGGATATTGAAACATACCTATCCATTATACATACTCCATTATCAATTCTTACATACTGCATTCCATGGCTACATACTCAGTTGTGGGGCATCCTGCATCCCATGGGCCTCCTGTATCCACTGGTTCAGGCGGTCCTGCTTTCATCTCTTCAGGTCTGCATGGTGGTGACGGACCTGCTCACCAGTCCGGGGAATGCCTGTGGCACTGGTGAGGTCACGAGCTAACCAGTTCCAAGCCTCTGCCTTGTACTCCGTCCCTTGGAACTGGCCCTGCAGGAGTCTTGACTCGTGATGGTGGACAAGGAGCCAAACCATGTATTTGGACTCCTCGATGCCCCAACGTTGCGCTTGGAAGCGTGAACCCTCTCCTACACCTGCCATTCTGACTGCAAATGTGTGCTACAATCAGTTATGGCGAGTATTCCCACCTATGGGGCTTAAATATGCCGCATTTCCCACACTTTTTTGTGATTGGCCATTTTGTAAAATTCTCGGCTGACTGCAGACCTGCTTAGTAATGGTTAAACTACCATTTGTAAGTATATGAATGTTAATAGTGGCTGCTTCTCCTATGTTGTCATGGCTTAGTGGTTCTGTACTTTGATTATGATGCACAGGGTCCTGGGTTTGAACCTTGTCATTCTTTTATTTTAATACTGTCTAGACAGGCTAGGGGGTTTGGCTGTGTTTAAGCAACTTAGCTCTGCATTGCTCCCTGGTGCCCTACGGTGCCCTGGTTGGCACGGCGCGCACGTCCGCACAAACACATTGCGCTGGGTAAAGCGCTTTTAAACTTTGGGCAACTCTATTGCGCTGGGTAAAGTGCTATTAAACCATGGGCAACTCTGTTTAGCTGGGTAAAGTGCTATTTAACTATGGGCACCTCTGTTTAGCTGGGTAAAGCACTATTAAACTATGGGCACCTGTGTTTCACTGGGTAAAGCATTGCTTAACAGCAGCCTATTATATATCTGGGTCCTTTAAAAATATATATTTTGTTCACTGATACATTGGCCATGTCACTGCTTTTAATAAAATTTTAATCATATATGTCTGGTATTATTTCAAATACTGATTTAAAACATAAATAAGAAGGGGAGTGGTGGGACTCGAACCATGAATGTCTTTTCTTTGTGCATACGCTCTACCATTATGCTATTGCAATTTGGTGTGATTTGCATAAACATTCTTTCTTATGCTCTTCCATGTCGGAATTGCTTACTATGGCTAAGCAATGGGCACACCCGCGCACACACACGCAAATACGGGCAGCTATATCGTGGATTTAAAAAAAAAAATTTACTTTTTATAACTGTGATGGGGGTTTACATTGTCAGGGAGTGTGGTGTTGGGTGCAAGTACATTTGAGCGAACTCGCTCTTGTGTGTTCACATTTTACTTTTACTACACTTGCAGGGGCGTGGACATTTAGACTGCTCGGCAGTCGGACACGCCCCCTGCTTTCATACTCGGTCCGTGTAAGAGTTACGGTTGAGTCAGCGTGCCCTCATGAATATTCATGGCACGCTGATGTCATACCGTTCAACTGCAGCCTCCGAGTAAGACTTATTAAGTCTTACACGAAGGATTCGTGAATTCAGGGGTAAGTCTTTGCAGAACTAATAGTTTTCAGCTTGCCTATAGTCAGACCAAAGAATCATTTGTTGCTATCAAAGAGAATATATATATATATATATATATATATATATATATATATATATATATATATATATATATATATATATATATATTGGATTGTCTTAAAGTGTATTGTCACACTTTCCTTAGCAAATGTAAATAATCAACCCTTAGTGATGGGAGTATCATATTTTACAGTACTTGGGGTAAATTGTGTGCTATTTTAACAATTAAATTTCATTCATAAGCACAGCCCCTTGAAAATTTTCTTGAAACTGAAAACAGCTGAAATGACATCATGGAAGACTGTACCCACATTCCCCCACTTCCTACATTAATGTATAAACTACCATTTTTCCAAGCTAACTGCAGCAATAAGGAAGTTGTATATCCCAGTAAGCAATTCGTCAGGTATTTCTCACAGGTGCAACACCCATCCTTGAAATGTTAACACATTTAATGCTCTGTTCCTGAAACCACAATGTAAATAAGTGGCAGTTCCTCTTCAGATATATAGTGTTCTGATTACCCAGAATACATTGTGTGTGCTTATAAATTATTGCCAATACCTAACTGATATAATTTTGCGGGGGGTGGTCTTAAAGAAAAACTGAGTCAACAATAAAAAAATTAAGAAATGTCACAATCTTTGTTTTGTCTTTAAACCACTTGCTGCTTTAACATCAGGAGTATATCCACAAATTAACTCTAAAACACAAATGTATGAGCAGTGTGACAGTGCATTTTAATCTCTCTATACAAGCTCAATCCAAAAACCATTGTAGATATAGCCAGTGGGAAATGTAGGCTTACAGTGAATCAGAGCTATATACAGCAAATACGTTCATGTTTTTTTTTTCTTTTATCATTTTGTTAATCAAATAATCCCACTGGGCAAAATGCCTCTTTTTAATTTCAACATGTGAGAACTGTCTGAGTAAGTGACTTGCTTAGAATCACACCGAAGAAGAACTGAAGTGGACAGAATCAAACCCTGCTCTTTTGATTACAAGCAATTGGTTTGCTATTAGCTCAGAGCCTTACTCCTCTGCTCTGTCATACCTGACAAGTTGAACAGTTTCCATACCTATCAAATAAGCTCCATATCTTTCTTAAAAAAAATGTTTCCTAAAAAATAATTAGTGACTGCACTATGCATTACTGAGCTACCATTACTGGTCTAAGCCTACTACCTCTTTATAAAAGGTTTTCCAATCATTCCACCACCACTTCTGTAAAATATTTATTTTCCTTTCCTCAGACAAGTATGTGGTATTTTTATATTAGGTCAATTTTCTTATCTGATTTGGTGGACGCTTAAGACTCCATAAAGGTCACAAAGTGTTTAAAAATGTCTGTCATGCACCCTTCCCCCTAGGCTTTCTTCAGGACGACGTGTCATGATGCAGACTCCTTATATGTATTCTGATGCAGATTATGCAACATTTGTGTTGCCACTCATTGAAGCTCCTCAATCCTGCTATATCCCTACACCTATGGAGCCTTCAGGACTCCACTCAGGATTTCATATAGGGTCTTATTGTATTCATGTTTACTGCAAAACTCTACAAAGAAACTAGTAACATCTTAGCGATAGAATCAAAAGCCACAAATGTCAAAACAATAGAAAGACAAAACAAGTGACTTTGTAGGGAGGCAAGCCTGCCTCCTCCTCACATATTACTTACCTGTAGATAACTAACCCTTGGCTGCATAACAATAGGGAAAGGTCAAATACAATTACAAATAATATGCTCGACCCCACACCTCATTTGCAGGGCTTCTCTGCAATCATAACAAATTAGAACTACAGAAAACACACTCCAGTGAAATGTCACAACCACAACTGTGAACCTTAAAAAAAAAAGCTTTAAGTGTGAAGCAAGGATTCATTTTATAAAATTTTATTCAAAATATAAAACAAAAATAAAACAAATCTGTTTTTTTAATTTTTGAATAAAATTTTATAAAACAAAGAACTGCAATACAATAAATCTAATTAAACCATGCAGAATTTGTTTAAATTACACATAAAATAAATGCATTTTATATGAAGTAAAAATGAGCACTAATATCAAAAAACAAGCATCATTAAAAGATTCAAAATTTTATAACACCTGTCTATTTTAATTAAATAAAATTGCATCTTTCCTTAAAACTGTATTACTCTAACTGGAACTCAACAATATACCATGCTCCCATATTATCACATCTATTTTTTTGTAGTAGTCTTTTTCCTACATGTCCTGGTATTTTTGTATTTTTCTAGATTTCATTCTTTCCTGCACATTAGTTGTTCACCCTTTGGTTGTCTCTAACATGAGTGCCAACAGGTCAAAGATATATTCTTTAAACTAAATTTAAGTTGCAGTGTTTTAGACCATTCCACAATACAAGTCTTTTTATTATTCTTTCTGTACCTTTTTAAATATCATATTTATTGCACAATTTTCAATTTGTTATCATTTGCTTTGGTCATTTTCAATTTTCTTCAGGCATGGCATACAAGGATAACTGTAATATATCAATTCCTGTGAAGCAGAGCACCTCTAATACACTGTTCAAGAGGAACCTGGAAGAGTGGCTGGGTCACTATAAATTCTTACTGGGATAGTACCCACTACCTTCCTGGACATGTGCAGTCATCACTAAATGCAGTCTGGGTACTGACTAGCATTTCTATGGTATTACATTGGGATGAAATGGCTAGGCTTAAAATGGCCTCCTTCAACAGTGTTTTTTCCTGCTCACTGATACTGTGAATGTGTCATTAAGTGAGATTCCACACCTTTCTGCCTACTGTTAGTACATTTCACAGGGAGTCAGAGGGGCACAGCTAACATTTGTTTACAAATCAGGGTCATCACTGTAGAGCAGTCACTGTTGGGAGGTCTGGCCTGTGACCTATGCAAATATGCCAGTGTTTATCCTGCTCTGATACTGTGTGGGGTTTGTAAGGTGCTACTGTGACCTTATTCCCTACCAGCATGGCTGATTCTCTTTTCACAGTCATGTCATGCAATTCCACAACACCTGCTGCTTAAGGCCCACAGAACAAGATTTGTGTTATGCCATTCCTATTTTCCCTTTACATTCACTCATGGTAATGCATGATATATTGCTTTCAGCACTAAGTTATTGTATATCTGCTGTGGTGTAGTGGTACTTCATGCTGACTGGTGAGTCCAAGGTCCCGGTTTCGAGACTGACAAGGGTAATTTATTTTGCTGCTGAGCAGTACCTGGGCCTTGTCATACAGAGTGACTAAGGCACTTTTAAGCAGTTGTAAGTGGGTTTGCGTGGGTTTGTGCAATGCTTAGCAATGCTTAGCTAAGCACACTCAAGCTCAGACTCCCGCACCCCGCTAACTACTGCTTAAAAGTGCTTACTCCCGCTAACTCCCGCGCTAATTTCTTTTAAAGAAAAGAAAATGGGGAGATAGGAAAGTGGTGAAAAAGGGGGCACAAAGAGGGAAAGACAGTAGGGAAACCAGCTTGGGATGTGCAGGATAGGTGTAGGGAAAGTCCATAGCTTCCCATTTCTTTACCAGCAACAGCTGTGCATATGTATGACATTTGGTGTGAAATTTGAAACCTTCCACCCCTGAGAGAGGGGTGAGGACAACAAAATATGTTGCACTGCCAATTAGAATTATCAGTTTACATGTCCAGCAGACATGTGTGCAAATTGGGCAGCTATGTATGGAGCGTAATTTTTTTGTGGGAACAGATTGCCCTTTTTTTTATTTTTTTTTTCAGGTGAGAGTGGAATGTGAGGTAGAGGATGTAGGTATATTTGGGGAGGTAGGTTGGGGAAGTAAACAGACAAGACAAACAATATGCATACAGGGGTGGAGTTTGACACATGGGGTGGGTGAACACAATTGACGGGGAAGGTTGTTTGGAAATCGCAAGCCCATGAGCCCACAGATGGTAACAGTGGGACTGAGATCCACACCCATGGGCAGCCACCACTACACCTTCACAGCCCCGAAGGTGGCTGTGCTGGGGGCTGAATAGGATGGGCAGGCTCACCCGAGAGACACGCCACTCTTGCCTCAAGCTGGCATAGGGGATCAGCGACTGAACTCTGGAACTCCCTACGCACCACAGCCCGGACCCTTCGAAGGGTGACAGGTGGCCCTTCTCCGCCCATGCTTGCACGGGGGGATGAGCCTCATCCCCTGCAGCACTTCCACCTGAAGGTGGCACAGGACCAATGGAGGAGTGGAGCCCGGGCAGGGCACCGGAGCGGCTGGTGCCAGGTGCACTCGCCAACTGAGGAGAGACAGGTGGGTCCACTGGGACCGGCCTTCCCATAAGTTCTGTGATTAGGTGTGTTTAATTACAACATAAACAACAGCATTCCAGATTAGTTGTAACAGCATGCAGTAATATTCCCATTAACCCAACACACCAAGGTTCCAACAGTTGAACAGCAAGCATAACACATGCATATATTGAATGACAGTGGATATTCCAACAGCATGCAGGGATGTTTGGTAGCAACAGGCCACCATGAACATGGTGTTCGAACAGGGAACATGCATCAACATCAATGCAAATATTTATAAAACAATAGAACATATGTCCCAACAAATATTTAAGGTTACACATACCACTGAGGTGTGGAATTGCGTGGTTTATGCACATACGGTAAGGTGTAGGAAAAAAAACCTTGGTTAACATCTTATAATGACCTTTTAGTCTACACTACATTCCCAGTGACTGAAAGTCTATATCCCCTACCTGTATTATTACACTTGCCACCATACATTAGGTTGTGTCATGGGTTTGGCTAGTTCAATATATGCCTGACCTATATCTGACATACTAACTGTCGATGATGCAGATGTTACTGCTACATATTTCTTGTTTGCATTTATATTTCTTTATCTACATATCTGTGATGTTTTCACATGACATTTTCACTTCGATTTGTACAGAGCCCTGCATTTCTTAACACACACTCACATTTCTGGTGAATAATTACATGCTACATGTGTGCCAGGTTTACTTATTCATGCCAGCAAGTAACTGACTATTGTGGACTGTATATATGTTTCACAGCTACTAGCACTTCCATCACCCACTTTATATGGGACTGCATAACTCTGGGTTGCCAGCACATTTTCAAACAGTACTGTTTGTATAATGCAAGGGTACTACAACATTTCAGACTCTGTGACACAGACACACTCTGGGTTTTAGACCTTTATTAATGACATTGCACACTTTTCCACAGGCTCACTCCTTTATTTGTTTTAACAGTGTTTATGGCAGACATTTTCAAGACATATTATACCTTTATTAATAGTTTAGAACAATCTTTTTTCAGGCTCACTCACTTATGTTATATGAAAGTGCCTGCAGAGATATTATTCCAGACATATGTTACCTTTCTTAATGGTTTACTACACTCTTTTTCTGCCTCTCTGACGTTTTAATCTGGCAGTACATGCAGAGGTCTTATTCAGGCAATTCTATGGCTGTTTTATTGGACTACAACACATTCTTTCATGCTCTCAAAAAATATTTTATACAACAATACATGCAGAATAATCACTAACCTGCCTGGTGGCGCAACCTTAGCAGCCTATCAGCATAGGCTTGCTGATTCATAACACGGTCACCTGCAGCTGTAAAGTAAATGAAGGGATATTGAAACATACCTATCCTTTATACATACTCCATTATCAGTTCTTACATACTGCATTCCATGGCTACATACTCAGTTGTGGGGCATCCTGCATCCCACGGGCCTCCTGTATCCACTGGTTCAGGCGGTCCTGCTTTTGTCTCTTCAGGTCTGCATGGTGGTGACGGACCTGCTCACCAGTCCGGGGAGCGCCTGTGGCACTGGTGAGGTCACGAGCTAACCAGTTCCAAGCCTCTGCCTTGTACTCTGTCCCTTGGAACTGGCCCTGCAGGAGTCTTGACTCGTGATGGTGGACAAGGAGCCAAACCATGTATTTGGACTCCTCGATGCCCCAACGTTGCGCTTGGAAGCGTGAACCCTCTCCTACACCTGCCATTCTGACTGCAAATGTGGGCTACAATCAGTTATGGCGAGTATTCCCACCTATGGGGCTTAAATATGCTGCATTTCCCACACTTTTTTGTGATTGGCCATTTTGTAAAATTCTCGGCTGACTGCAGACCTCCTTAGTAATGGTTAAACTACCATTTGTAAGTATATGAATGTTAATAGTGGCTGTTTCTCCTATGTTGTCATGGCTTAGTGGTTCTGTACTTTGATTATGATGCACAGGGTCCTGTGTTTGAACCATGTCATTCTTTTATTTTAATACTGTCTAGACAGGCTAGGGGGTTTGGCTGCGTTTAAGCAACTTAGCTCTACATTGCTCCCCAGTGCCCTGGTTGGCACGGCGCGCACGTCCACACAAACACATTGCGCTGGGTAAAGTGCTTTTAAACTTTGAGCAACTCTATTGCGCTGGGTAAAGCGCTATTAAACCATGGACAACTCTGTTTAGCTGGGTAAAGTGCTATTTAACTATGGGCACCTCTGTTTAGCTGGGTAAAGCGCTATTAAACTATGGGCACCTGTGTTTCACTGGGTAAAGCGTTGCTTAACAGCAGCCTATTATATATCTGGGTCCTTTAAAAATATATATTTTGTTCACTGATACATTGGCCATGTCACTACTTTTAATAAAATTTTAATCATATATGTCTGGTATTATTTCAAATACTGATTTAAAACATTAATAAGAAGGGGAGTGGTGGGACTCGAACCGTGAATGTCTTTTTTTTGTGCATACGCTCTACCATTATGCTATTGCAATTTGGTGTGGTTTGTATAAGCATTCTTTCTTATGCTCGTCCATGTCGGAATTGCTTACTATGGCTAAGCAATGGGCACACCCACGCACACACACGCAAATACGGGCAGCTATATCGTGGATTTTAAAAAAAAAAATTTCCTTTTTATAACTGTGATGGGGGTTTACAGTGTCAGGAAGTGTGGTGTTGGGTGCAAGTACATTTGAGCGAACTCGCTCTTGTGTGTTCACATTTTACTTTTACTACACTTGCAGGGGCGTGGACATTTAGACTGCTCGGCTGTTGGACACGCCCCCTGCTTTCATACTTGGTCCGTGTAAGAGTTATGGTTGAGTCAGCGTGCCCTCATGAATATTCATGGCACGCTGATGTCATACCGTTCAACTGCAGCCTCCGAGTAAGACTTATTAAGTCTTACACGAAGGATTCGTGAATTCAGGGGTAAGTCTTTGCAGAACTAATAGTTTTCAGCTTGCCTATAGTCAGACCAAAGAATTATTTTTTGCTATCAAAGAGAATATATATATATATATATATATATATATATATATATATATATATATATATATATATAAATATATATATATTGGATTGTCTTAAAGTGTATTGTCACACATTCCTTAGCAAATGTAAATAATCAACCCTTAGTGATGGGAGTATCATATTTTACAGTACTTGGGGTAAATTGTGTGCTATTTTAACAACTAAATTTCATTCATAAGCACAGCCCCTTAAAAATGTTCTTGAAACTGAAAACAGCTGAAATGACATCATGGAAGACTGTACCTACATTCCCCCACTTCCTACATTAATGTATAAACTACCATTTTTCCAAGCTAACTGCAGCAATAAGGAAGTTGTACATCCCAGTAAGCAATTTGTCAGGTATTTCTCACAGGTGCAACACCCATCCTTGAAATGTTAACACATTTAATGCTCTGTTCCTGAAACCACAATGTAAATAAGTGGCAGTTCCTCTACAGATATATAGTGTTCTGATTACCCAGAATACATTGTGTGTGCTTATAAATTATTGCCAATACCTAACTGATATAATTTTGTGGGGGGTGGTCTTAAAGAAAAACTGAGTCAACAATAAAAAAATTAAGAAATGTCTTTGTTTTGTCTTTAAACCACTTGCTGCTTTAACATCAGGAGTATATCCACAAATGAACTCTAAAACACAAATGTATGAGCAGTGTGACAGTGCATTTTAATCTCTCTATATACAAGCTCAATCCAAAAACCATTGTAGATATAGCCAGTGGGAAATGTAGGCTTACAGTGAATCAGAGCTATATACAGCAAATACGTTCATGTTTTTTTTTTCTTTTATCATTTTGTTAATCAAATAATCCCACTGGGCAAAATGCCTCTTTTTAATTTCAACATGTGAGAACTGTCTGAGTAAGTGACTTGCTTAGAATCACACAGAAGAAGAACTGAAGTGGACAGAATCAAACCCTGCTCTCTTGATTACAAGCAACTGGTTTGCTATTAGCTCAGAGCCTTACTCCTCTGCTCTGTCATACCTGACAAGTTGAACAGTTTCCATACCTATCAAATAGGCTCCATATCTTTCTTAAAAAAAATGTTTCCTAAAAAATAATTAGTGACTGCACTATGCATTACTGAGCTACCATTACTGGTCTAAGCCTACTACCTCTTTATAAAAGGTTTTCCAATCATTCCACCACCACTTCTGTAAAATATTTATTTTCCTTTCCTCAGACAAGTATGTGATATTTTTATATTAGGTCAATTTTCTTATCTGATTTGGTGGATGCTTAAGACTCCATAAAAGTCACAAAGTGTTTAAAAATGTCTATCATGCACCCTTCCCCCTAGGCTTTCTTCAGGACGACGTGTCATGATGCAGACTCCTTATATGTATTCTGATGCAGATTATGCAACATTTGTGTTGCCACTCATTGAAGCTCCTCAATCCTGCTATATCCCTACACCTATGGAGCCTTCAGGACTCCACTCAGGATTTCATATAGGGTCTTACTGTATTCATGTTTACTGCAAAACTCTACAAAGAAACTAGTAACATCTTAGCGATAGAATCAAAAGCCACAAATGTCAAAACAATAGAAAGACAAAACAAGTGACTTTGTAGGGAGGCAAGCCTGCCTCCTCCTCACATATTACTTACCTGTAGATAACTAACCCTTGGCTGCATAACAATAGGGAAAGGTCAAATACAATTACAAATAATATGCTCGACCCCACACCTCATTTGCAGGGCTTTTCTGCAATCATAACAAATTAGAACTACAGAAAGCACACTCCACTGAAATGTCACAACCACAACTGTGAACCTTAAAAAAAAGCTTTAAGTGTGAAGCAAGGATTCATTTTATAAAATTTTATTCAAAAATATAAAACAAAAATAAAAACAAATCTGTTTTTTTTTAATTTTTGAATAAAATTTTATAAAACAAAGAACTGCAATAAAATAAATCTAATTAAACCATGCAGAATTTGTTTAAATTACACATAAAATAAATGCATTTTATATGAAGCAAAAATGAGCACTAATATCAAAAAACAAGCATCATTAAAAGATTCAAAATTTCATAACACCTGTCTATTTTAATTAAATAAAATGGCATCTTCCCTTAAAACTGTATTACTCTAACTGGAACTCAGCAATATACCATGCTGCCATATTATCACATCTATTTTTTGTAGTAGTCTTTTTCCTACATGTCCTGGTATTTTTGTATTTTTCTAGATTTCATTCTTTCCTGCACATTAGTTGTTCACCCTTTGGTTGTCTCTAACATGAGTGCCAACAGGTCAAAGATATATTCTTTAAACTAAATTTAAGTTGCAGTGTTTTAGACCATTCCACAAATTTTACAAGTCTTTTTATTATTCTTTCTGTACCTTTTTAAATATCATATTTATTGCACAATTTTCAATTTGTTATCATTTGCTTTGGTCATTTTCAATTTTCTTCAGGCATGGCCTACAAGGATAACTGTAATATATCAATTCCTGTGAAGCAGAGCACATCTAATACACTGTTCAAGAGGAACCTGGAAGAGTGGCTGGGGCACTATAAATTCTTACTGGGATAGTACCCACTACCTTCCTGGACATGTGCAGTCATCACTAAATGCAGTCCTGGGTATTGACTAGCATTTCTATGGTATTACATTGGGATGAAATGGCTAGGCTTAAAATGGCCTCCAGGTTGGTAGCCTAGTAATCTTCTCTGAATCTGTGATCCTATGAACAGTAAATGAGCATAATTGTTTCAGATGGTGTGAGTAAACCATAGTACCCAGAGAAAATTCACACAGACATTGATTATACAGATTCTGTACAGATAGTGATGAGCAGTCTAGCTTGAACCTGTGCTGGAGCTATGAGAGGGATTATTTAACCAATAAGCAATAATGCTATTCTTAAATCAAGTGCAGAAAGGAAAACTGTTCTCCCAAACATTTCAACAATGTCATTTATAAATCATGAATTTAAAGTTAGTGTTGTACCAGTGAATTGTGAGTTGAGGTGATCTACTTCAACTGGGTAGTACTGACTTGAGGAACTTTAGAAACCCTTTTGCCCTTGAGGACTCAGTAGCAAACACAGTTGTATTTGCTGAGAGATTCTCTACTCATTTTAAGATCTGCACTGAGATGTTGGTTCCATCTGGTATACTAAGTATCAAGTGTACAAATAAACCTATCTGGTGAAATCCCAGTACCAAGTAGCTATATAACAAAAGGGAAAATGCCTATCCCTTAGGATCAAACTGTAAACATCACACCTCACAATTAAACTCAAGTTGTTAAACATAGTACTTAAGAAAAAATCAAATATACTAGGGCTAAGAATGAACTGAAAATCATCAAGTCAACCAAAGTCAACCACACCTTCTTCTTCAACTATGTTAAGAAATTCAGAACCAGTATTTAGCATTGCTCAGAGCTGATGCACAATGACACAACCTACTACTCAGTCTCTAATGTCATGGCTTTAAATTTAACAAGAAAATTCAGTTTAATTTCTTTCCCCAATCTCCACCCTGCTTATATACCCTTGACCTACTGGAGTTCTTCCCCCAAATATCTCCCTTGAGCAAGTCATCAAAACTTTTGCTTGGGAGAAAAACACTAACTCCATGGGCCTGATAGTCGTTGTGCTTCCATGCCAGAATGAAGCACTCTGATACTGAACCAATCCATAATCTTTTTAACCTCAGCCTCTTATCTGACTTTATGTCAGAGCATGGTAAAAGCTTTTGTCATCTTCCTTTACAAGAGAGGTCCCGCCAGTAAATCAAACAACTACAGACTCATATGTCTCACAAGCATTATCTGCAAATTAATGCAATGCATTATTCTTTTCCTCATAAAATGAGATATTGAGATCCTGCAATCCTTTGGGTACATCTTCTATCCCCTGGCCAAGCAATCACACCAAACCCTCAGGATTCTGACCCAGATAATCACACACAAATAGCCAATGACTTCAACTCTTTCTTCACCAATGCCATCCAAACTCTTGCAAACCATCTTTCTCCTGACACTACTAAACTACTCTCACCTAGTTCAAAAACTACTCTTCCTCCCCTTCACCTACAACCTGTATCTACCTCCTATATCCAATCTCTACTCCAAAAACTTAAACCTACCACCCCATCTGCCGACAAGCTTCCTGCAGAGTACCTGCAAATAGGAGCTAAAGCCACTGCCTATCCCATTTCTATCCTAATAAATAGATCTATAAAGGAGGGTATTGTCCCTTCTATCTGGAAAGTATCCCATATCATTCCCTTCACAAAGGGGCAAATCTAATGACTTCTCTAACTTTCGACCCATAGCACTATTATCACCTATAGCTAAAATCATGGAAAAATGTATCCATAAACAACTACTAAATCACCTTCTCCATAATAACCTACTTGCCAATAGTCAACATGGATTCAGGCCTTCCCACAGCACCACTACTGCATTACTCTCCTTTACCAACTCCATCAACTATAACGCGAACATCAATAAACTCTCATCTTCTCTCTTCATTGACCTATCAAAAGCCTTTGATATGGTTAATCATAAACTTCTTCTGTACATACTAAAATCTCAAGCACTAGATCCCTCCTCCTTAACTTGGTTTACTTCTTATCTTGAAAATCGTCAGCAAGCAGTACTCTGGAAAAGTTCACTATCTACCCTCCTTCCTATTTCTATAGGAGTACCTCAAGGGTCTATCTTAGGCCCACTTCTATTTTCTATCTTTATTAATGACCTCCAGTCAGCTATACCTAACACCACTTGCATACAATATGCAGAGTTCCACTATAATCTGTACTGCTGCTTCTCAAACAGAACTTCAACCTCTCACCCAAGAAACCTTTACCACTGTTGAAAAGTGGTTCTCTGACCGCTGTCTACTCCTTAACCCCTTAAAAACCAAATTACTGTTTGCACCTATCCATAAAGCTACTTCCCTAAACCTCTCTATTACTTCCACTGACAACACTCAGATTACTCCTGATTCTTCTACAAAACTACTAGGTATTACTATTGACAATAATCTTAATTTTGACTGTCACATCAATAACACAATAAAAGTAGTTAACAAAAAGATTGGATCCCTTTACAGAATCAAATCCTTCCTTACACCTGAAGCCCGGACCACCTTAGCTCAATCTCACCTCCTCTCTACCCTTCTATATGCTTCCCCTATTTACACAAATCTCTCTAAATGTAACCTTAAGAAACTTGCTTCATCTTACCATAATATTGCTCGATTTGCCACAGGATCGCAGTTTAGAACTCACCACTGTCTGAACTTAAAACAACTAAACTGGCTTGAACTTCCTAACAAACTTACTTATCAACAGCTCTCAATAGCTCACAACATTCTATATCAACCATCCAAAACACCAGTACTCTCTAACCTCCTTACTCCCTACAACAATCTGAAACAACTACGATCTTCAAACAAACTACTAGTTAATAGTACCAAACCCAATAATGCTGCAGGAGATTGTCTTTTTTCCAACTCAGTTGGCAAAATGTGGAACAAACTTCCACTTAATATCTCATCTTTGTCCACTCTTCCACTCTTTAAAAACAACTGAAAATCCATCATATTAAACACTGGCTTTGCTCCTGTACCAATCCTGATTAACCTTTCTTCCACCTTTCCTCTACCTCAATATTTCCCTCTCACTATAACACATCCTGACTGATCCCCATGGACATAATATCCTTGTAAATACAACTTATCTCATATATACTATGGGAAAAAAAAAAAATTTATGACTATGTATTATTTTAGACTACGGGATGATATTATAAATTGCGTATTGCAATTATTTGTTTTGTTTTGATATGTGTATCTTCTATGTATTTTTTTCTGTATTCCCCTTACTTGTTATAACCTTTGGAGCTTTTCTCCCCGGGCCTCCACTGAAAATGGACATATATCCAGCTGGACTAGCCCGGTCAACAAATGTAAAATAAAATAAAATAAAATAAAAAATATGTTAGAACTAAGATAACTGCCCTTGTGAGCCTAGCCAACTATCCCTTCTGAGACTCAAGCCCTGCACCTTGTGCTTATAAGGCAAACACCTTAACCATTAGGCCACCCTCCCAAGGGTAAGTCTGGCCTGGTAAAGTTGATTCACTTCTTTGAAAAGTCACTGAGGCCCTGAACAGAGGCAAACCACAACACTCATTATACTTTGACCCATTGGAGCCTTTGACAGCATTCCACACTTTGGCATCATATGTAAGTTTGTTAAACTAAAAGTAAAACCCCTTTGTTACCCAGTGGATAGCAAACTGATTCACATTTAAAACTGGTTGCACATTTGTTTCCACAAGCCCTGGGATTCATGAAACTCCATGCAAGAATAAGACTATTCTTGCACGGAGGGGTTTGTATCCATTTAGAATAGCAGCATGCCTTGCATATGCATGAAGGCATGCTGCTGTTTAATCTAAGCAGACAAGAACCATGAATGAGTGCAGGGGGCGCGTTTCAGAAGTCCATGCACTTGTAACACACCTCCTTCACTCAGAAAGTGCCATACGGCACTTTGTGACACAGACATGTGTCAATGTACATAATATTAGAGCCTGGCTGTAATATTATGTACTAAACCAGTGTCCGCAGACATCAAATTGAACTTATCTAACATTTCAGTGTCTGCAGACACTGAAATAAAAATAAAAAAACACAAACACACCTAGAAGGCAGCAGCCTTCAACCCCACACCCCCTAATGTATGCACTCTTGCCCTACATGTATGGAAGCAGTAGGCAAGAGGAAAGTAATAAAAAATGCAAAAAAAGTATTTTTTTAGTAAATAAAACAGAAATTTAATTGGTGCGCAGCTTGTTTGTGCAGTGTGCTGCTATGCTTAGTCTGGCTAAAATCCTGAAAATGATAGACAAGTGCTACTTTGATAAACAACATCTTTAAGCTGCTGGAGCATAGTGGTACTGCCATGGCTTCACATGTAGAGCATGCTCGGTTTGAATCCCCCCTCTGCCAATTTATTTAATAAACTTTCAAGGAATTTGAATGATAGATGTCAATCATATGGCTCACATATAGCACAGTAGGGAAGGGAATATGTAAAATGTAAATTTAAAAAATAATTTATAAATGTATTAAAAAAATAGATTTAAGCAATGCTTTGCTAGTGTAAGCATTGCTTACCTACTTTCAGCTGTGCTTATCTGATGTAAGCATTGCTATGCAGATTTGCGCAGAGCAAAGCATAGTTCAGCATATTAAAACTGGCCTATCAAGAACAAAGTGTGGGAAAACTGCTCTATTTAAACTGCACAGATGGGAATACTGCCATAACCATTTGGGATTGCTCACAGCAGGACCAAAATGTCAGGTGTGGGTGAAGGTGTTCACTTCTGAGCGCAACATTTGGGCATCCAGGAGTCCAGGGTCATGGTTGGGCTCCTAGTAAAAAACATGATGCCAGGCTGCTGCAGGGCCAGTACCAGGGCTCCCAGTACAAAGCAGAAGCCTGGGACCAGCTTGCATGTGATCTCACCAGTGCCACTGGCACAGCCCGGACTGGTGAGCAGGTACGTCACCACCACAATGACCTGAAGCAGACGAGGAGTACACTCTTGGACCAGTGGATCCAAGAAGCCCGAGTGTAGGATGTCCCACATGTCTATAAATATGCAGTCTTATGTATCTCTCTTATGTATCTCTAAGAATGGAAAAAGTTAAACTTCAGACTGTGCAGGTATGATTAATGTGTCATCTCTCCCCATACAGCTGCTGTGGACAGGTCCCAGAATGTTGAGGTTCATGCCCAGCGACTGGCCCGGCTGCATCAACATTATGGTGAGTACAGAATACCTCCTAATATTAGCAGTAATAAATCAAAAATATAGTAATGGTAGTACTGTCTGCATATATAATTGTGCTGTAAAAGTCAGGAATAAATGCCTGTGTCAGGCTGCCAGCATTACAATGGAGTATTTCCAGCTGCTGTGTAATACAGATGTCAGTTGCAAACAAGGTACAATATGCAGGAGAGGAATAGTAGAATATGTATGAGTGTGTCTGAGTGAGCCTGCCAAGAAAGTGCCATGTCAGCGCTACCATAACACTTACAAATGAAAATCATCCCCCTGTGCAGATCATGCAGGAATAGTAATTGTGGATGTCTGAGCTGTACACAGATATGTATGTTAAAACTAATAAAGGTGATCCCAAGCACTGGTGTGTGTCATCTCACTTGTACCTAAAAAATAGAAATGTGTATGACCTGCAAAATGCATTAACTGAGGTGAACTGATTTATCACTGCTTGTCTGCATACTTTAGAATGGGCATGTCAAATAACTGAAAAAAAGCAACAGTACTTATTTCCATCAGAATGTGTTGTACTTGTGCATCTGTCAGCATCGTTCATAGGTTCATAGGTAGATACTAGGTTATCGGCTGTGGGGCCTATATAAGCCTAGCCAAAAAGGTTCCCTGGCTTTCGCCACCCAAGAAAATTATTTTCCTGTGCCCCTGTCAAGAAGTGCCGCAGAAGTGATCCCCAGGTGAATTTTCTATTTCCCATCCAGTTGTCAAGATATTTCTTAAAGAGGGCCAATGAGGAGCTTTGCTTGACATGAATGGGTAGTTTGTTCCAGAGTATGGGAAGTCTCCGGGACAGGAATCTATCCCTCCAGCATGTTCTGTTTATTGTGATGACAAGATTTAGGTCTCTGGAGTGAGTAGTTCAGAGAGATTGGGATTTCTTCAAGTGTAGCATGTCCAGCAGCTCTAGGTTTGACATAGCTTTGTATGTTAGGCAGAGATCGCTTCTGAGTAGGCAATATGCAATGGAGTAAAGCTGGAGTTTTTTGAGATGGTCTGCATATGGCATCTGTTTGAGGCTGGTAATCCTCTTAGTGAGGTATTTCTGTGGCCTTTCCAATTGTAGGTATCTTGTGAGATACATGCCAAATGGAGCATTGTACTCTGTAATGGGTCTGATGAAGGATGAGTAGAGAGGAACAATGACCTTTTTTCTGTAGGAGAACCATTTTGTGATGAGGTGTGCCACATAGAAGGATTTCCTGACTACTGTGGTGATATGGTTATCAAAGGAGAGACTACTGTCCACCTGTGTCCTGAGGTCTCTTATCACACTTTCAGTGTTTAATGAGCTACCGCCTATGTGGTAGCTCATGGGTACCAGGTTTTCCCAAAGGGGATGACAATGCACTTCTTAGCATTGAGCTTGAGACCATGACTTTGACATGAAGCATCTGTCTCTGTGAGGCCCTTTTGTAAAATGCCTACATCATTAGGTGATTCTATTATGGCTCCCAGTTTGTAGTCATCTGCGAACTTTGTTAGCCAAAGACCTTCTGTGTTGGCCTGCAATTCAGAGAAGTAGATGCCGAACAGGAGAGGACCTAGGACTGAACCCTGTGGTACTCCACTCATCACTGGTCTGAAATCAGACTTGGAGTCAGCTACTTTTACTGTGTGGGTGCTGTCAGTGAGCCAGTTTGCCACCCATCTTGTGACATAGGGATTTATGCCTAGTTTAGTGAGTGTATCTATAATTCCAGAGTGGGGGATGGTATTGAAAGCCTTGGCAAAGTCATGATAGGCTGTGTGCACTACCTTGCCCTCATCTACAGCTCTAGTGACTGCTTCAAAGAAGTCAATCAGGTTTAGTAGACATGATCTACCTTTTACAAACCCAAACTGAGTGGGGGTCCAGGGTTTGGACCTTACCTATGTCTTTGTTTATAAGCTCCAAGATGATACATTCCATGGCCTTGCAGACCAGGCTCATCAGGCTAATGGGGTGGTAATTTCTGGGGTCTGTGGTGGCACTCCCTTTGTGGAGTGGGATAACCATTGCTGTGCACCATTCAGTTTCAATTTCAGCTGTATGTAGCTGTGAATGTACTGAAAAATGTGTAAGGATAACAGGTGCAGACTTAAAACCTACACTGTGTAGTCAGGAATCGAAATTGCAGTATGTAGTTGTAAAACAGTCAAATGTGCAATCCAGCTAATGTGCACATGTTTCTCAAACACTGACACCAATGTCTGTTTTGTATGCATAATTTGTAATGAAAATGGGAAACAAATAATGCAACATTTGATAAGAAAAGTACTGTGCGCAAAAATATGTCCTAGATAGAAATGTCACAAGCAATACACAACACCTCTCCAGTAGCTCAGTCTGAAAAGGACTAGGCCTATAGTTCAATTTTGCACACACACCACCCTTCGAATCCCGGGACCACAACTAACATATCAATCTGGTTCTAAAATTGTAAACTGCAATCTAAATAGAAAATGTAGTGTACTGCAACACATATATTTTCCACACAGGGCACACAGGTAAAGAAATCTGAATAGAAATACTAGTATGATGTGTATAACTATGAAAGGTGTACAACTGCTGTGTTGATCAGCCCCAGTCCTACAAATAGATGCAAGCTAGCCATCCACACTCTGCAGTCTGGCCCAGACAAGCCCCTCAAGTGTCACTCTGTCATGGATAGTTTCCCCAGTTGCCAAGAAATCCGCACACAGAGAATGTCACAGTAGATGTATGTCAAAAGTACAGCACACACTCCAGGGCCTGCAACTAATATGTGAATCTGAAATATGTGTAGAAACAGCAATGTAATGTGCACACAGTTCATCTGCACAGGACACACAGGTAATGAAATCTGTTGACTTGTGAGGACCCTCTCCTAGTGCGAATGCACAGACCAGCCTCCTCTAAATGCCTCTGAATTCAAAGCAAATATTCTAAAGTGACTCAGGATAGCCCCGCAAGCTAGATGCACACCGCGTGGCACCCATACTATCGTTGCTGACTTGTGAGGACCCTCTCCTAGTGCGAATGCACAGACCAGCCTCCTCTAAATGCCTCTGAATTCAAAGCAAATATTCTAAAGTGACTCAGGCCCCCCAAGCTAGATGCACACCGCGTGGCACCCATACTATCGTTGCTGACTTGTGAGGACCCTCTCCTAGTGCGAATGCACAGACCAGCCTCCTCTAAATGCCTCTGAATTCAAAGCAAATATTCTATAGTGACTCAGGATAGCCCCCAAGCTAGATGCTCACCTGCACCCATACTATCGTTGCTGACTTGTGAGGACCCTCTCCTAGTGCGAATGCACAGACCAGCCTCCTCTAAATGCCTCTGAATTCAAAGCAAATATTCTAAAGTGACTCAGGATAGCCCCCCAAGCTAGATGCACACCGCGTGGCACCCATACTATCGTTGCTGACTTGTGAGGACCCTCTCCTAGTGTGAATGCACAGACCAGCCTCCTCTAAATGCCTCTGAATTCAAAGCAAATATTCTAAAGTGACTCAGGATAGCCCCCCAAGTTAGATGCACACCGTGTGGCACCCATACTATCATTGCTGACTTGTGAGGACCCTCTCCTAGTGCGAATGCACAGACCAGCCTCCTCTAAATGCCTCTGAATTTAAAGCAAATATTCTAAAGTGACTCAGGGTAAAGAACTATCCTACCTAAAAGTGTTTTTACTGTTTAGCGTTCTGTTGCAGGAATTAGGCAGCAATAACTCTAAAAAACAGGTTATATATATTACTGGTAATGCCAGCAAAAAATACAGCAAGCTGCCATTAAACGTGGTTACCTTTAAGACCCAAGGAAATCCTTGTGGTGTAGTCCCCGCTCCGCTTCGCCCTCGCTACGCTCGGGCTCGCTCCGCGCCCCTATTCCCACCCGCCCCACAACCTCTACATTTATTAGGTCATTAAGCACATCCCCCTTACCACCACCCAATAACATCTGTCCCTCACTCTGATACTTCTCCCCTCCATTTCTCTGCCTGTCTATACTACTAAGACTACTCCCCCAGTCCGCCCACCCACTAAACTCTCTCCATTAACACTCTATCCTCCCCCCTCCAGCTTTTTACATACCAATTGTACCAAGGTAATTCCCCCAGCTCATTACACTCATCAACCTCTCCCCTCACCATGGATAGAAACTCTTTTACTACCCTCCCCCTCATATCATTACTCCTTATTTTACCTTATCTTTTAACAAGTTATGAAACCCTAGCCCTAGCAGGAGCCTACCTCCCTAAGGGTCACACCTCCCTGCATTCCCACAACCCCTCCAATCTCATCCCTCCCTCTCACTACCCTGCTACTAACCTGATCCCCAAAAGAACTCATCCCACCTTCTGCCGCCCGAAAGCATCTACAACAAAGGACCATCTTAAATTACTAATTAAACTCCAAAAAATACTTGATTACTTGAAATATTCCATCACAAAAGACGGTGATATCCACCCCAACCCAGGCCCCAATTTTGACCTAGGCCCTAGCTCCCTGAATGCAGCCAGAAGCCCAGTGGGCTCCCTCCTTATGCTTCACCTTAATCTAAGAAGTATCAATAATAAAGTTCACAACTTGCATGCTATGCTTGCAACCCACTTCCCTGACATCAAGTGTCTCTCAGAAACATGGCTCAAACCAAGCACTAAGGATGAAGAAATTATCCCACGTGGGTATAACATCCTTACGGCCGATCGCATAACTAGAAAGGGTGGGGGAATAGCTGTCATGTTCAAGAACTCCTTGAACATCACAATGAATCCACTCCAACCTCCAAAAGTTCCTAACCTAGAACTGATTGCCCTAAAGCTATGCCTAAACAACCAAAAAAGTATTAATCTCATAGTAATTTATTTACCACCAGGCAAAAATGTTGAAACCCTAGAACAAACTCTTAGTTGGCTTGCTACCAACTATCCCCAAGAATCCATAATATTAGGGGACGTTAATATTGACTGGTCTCTCCACTCTGCTCATTCAAATCCCCTCCCCATTAACTTACATGGATTCTCCCAAAATATTCTTTCTCACACTAGAATTGGAAATGCCCAACAAAAGGAGAGCACCATTGACTGGATTCTTACTAACAAGGATCCTAACAACTATACTGTAGGGACCCTTCCCAATGACCTTAGTGACCACCTTATTACCTATATTATAAAACACAAATGTCCAACTACTAACCCCCCCCCCCAACAAGACTAGTTAGGAATAGTAAGAATTTTGTCCCAGACCAATTTCTTGCAGACCTCAAAGCATGTAACTGGTCCATCCTAAAAACTCTACCCTTAGATGAGAGTGTGTCATACTTTAATGACACCTTCCTCAAGATACTTGACTCTCATGCTCCTAAGCGACTTACTAGAACTAAGGAACGTATCGCACCTTGGCTAACAAAAGATACTAAAACTAAAATTAAACTCAGAGACCAGGCCTGGAACAAATGGAGAACCACAAAAAACCCCCTAGATTGCATCAAGTTTCTGCAGCTTAGAAATTCAACCAAAGCAGCCGTTATGTCTGATAAAAAACAATATTTCTGTCACCTCCAAGATAAACACCAGTATAATCCTAAAAGATTCTGGGCTGGCTTCAATCACCTCCTTCATCCAGGTAAATCTACCACCCCCACCCCTGAAAAACTCATGGATAAAGATCCAGGCAAAATAGCCAACACTTTTAATTCTTTTTTTACTGAGACCATCCAGTCCCTCGCCAGTCAGCTTACTACTTCTCCCTCGGCTGCAACCTTAACCAAAGACCCAACTCAACCCTCATTCAACCTACAACCTACCTCTACCTCCTATATTCATAACCTCTTGAAAAAACTTAAACCAACCACCCTAGCGGCTGACTTACTCCCAGCCAAATACTTACAAATAGCATCTGATGCCATAGCCTACCCTGTTTCAATCTTGATCAACCGGACCATTTCCGAAGCTTCTATTCCCTCAATCTGGAAAATCTCTTATATCATCCCTCTCCATAAAGGAGGGTCCTCCACTGACACATCTAACTATAGACCCATAGCTATACTGTCTCCTCTAGCCAAAATTATGGAATGCTGCGTTCACAAGCAACTCATTACCCACCTCACACGAAACAACCTACTGTCCAACACCCAACACGGCTTTCGCCCCCATCATAGCACAACCACTGCTCTCCTCTCCTTTGTTGACTCAGTCAACCACAACCGCAATAATAAATTAATATCCTCTGCGCTCTTTCTAGACCTATCGAAAGCCTTCGATATGGTCAATCACCAACAGTTGCTCCACACACTGGAAACCTTTCATCTTAGCAAACCAACCGTAAGTTGGTTTAATGCCTACCATTCTTGTAGAAAACAGGCGGTTCAGTGGCAAAACAGGCTATCAGGCCTACTCCCCACTAATATCGGTGTTCCCCAAGGATCTATTCTCGGTCCCCTTCTTTTTTCCGTCTTTATAAATGGTCTACACTCTATCATTCCCAAAGCCACCTGTATTCAATATGCAGATGACTCCACCCTGATCTGCTCTGATGTCTCTCTCACCAAACTCCAAGTCACTACCCAAAACTGCTTTTCCATAGTCGAAAAATGGTTCTCGGAACTTGAACTCCTAATTAACCCAACCAAAACCAAATTACTTCTATTTTTCCCCACTCCAATTACCTCTCAAGGAATAGAACCTCCTAACACCTACAACCCAACCTTCCATGTGTCCTCCAACAATGGGACCATAATCAATCCTGTCTCCCACACCAAGCTACTAGGGGTGACCATAGACCACAAGCTTAAATTTGACATGCATGTAAACCTGACCATTAAGTCGGTAAACAAGAAACTTGGGTCCATGTATAGAATAAAGAACTTCTTAACCCCTCACACCAAACTAACTATCGCTTGGACCCACCTCCTCTCCACACTCCTTTATGCCTCCCTGATATTCTCCTTCCTTAACAAGAAAGAGCTCAATAAACTATCTACAACCTATAACAATACAGCCAGATTCATAACTGGATTGCCCTATCGCACCCATCACTGCCTAAATCTAAGGACTCTGGAATGGTTAGAACTGCCCAACATTCTCAAACTCAACCAACTCACTGAGGCATTTAAAATAATCAACCATCCAGACAAAACCCCCTCACTGAACAAATTACTTACCCCTTACTCCAACCTTACGTCCCTCAGGTCATCCAAAAGTCTACAAGTGCGGACCATTAAATCTAACAACTCGGGTGGTGAAGCTCTCTATGCCAATTCCATTGGTAAATCCTGGAATGCCCTCCCAAACAACCTAAGACTTATGACCTCTCTTCACCAATTTAAAAGACACCTCAGAGCTCTCCTAAAGTCCCAATGGCTATGCCCCTGCTCTAATCCAGACTAATAGCTAACGTCCTTGGCTCATCTAGGCCTACCTAAGCCTCTACCCAACCCAAAACCTTAAGGGTCCACAATGTAGCCCTGTTAGACCATCTTCACAATTCTGTAACTCTTTTAAACTATCTGTATAACTACTTGCTTGCTTTATTTTGCCTAGAAATGTAAGAGTAATTACTTGATTCAGCTTTTGTTCTTGTTTTTGTCTATGTACCTTTGTTCTTGGAGCTTTTCTCCCCGGGCCTCTACTGAAAATGGACATGTATCCAGCTAGACTAGCCCGGTCAACAAATGTAAAATAAAATAAAATAAAATAAATAAATAAAATATAGAAACAAGTATGATGAGTATAACTAAAATAAGGGTACAATTGATCTGCTGATATGTACACCTGTTGGTGTGCAGTAGCAGGCCCATGGCCAAGGTAGAGTGTAAGTGTGATCAGAATGTAGAGTTGTGAAGAGTATTGTACTGACAAATATACTTGATAGCAGTTGTCAATTGAATCTGTTTCCTTCCCCCACCACCCAACTGATCCAATCATCACACTGAAACCAACATGGGAATGTATATAAATAAACATCTACTGTTGGGACCATTGTTCATTTGGTTAATCATTTAATATTCCCTGTTGAATAATCATTGTTATTGTCTGCCTGACATACTTCTAACTGGCATGCTGTTGCAACTCTGAATGCCATTCCATATATGCATGGGTTCTGTTTGCTATGACACTGTTATAATTGCACTGTTTTGGGTAAATGGGAATATCCATGCATGCTATTTTGACTAATGTTGTAATGTGTTGCTCATGACTAATCAATATTCATTGTTAATTTCCACACCATAGCATGTATGAGAGGGCAGATCCCAGTGGATCCGCCTCTCTCACACCACCTGGCCGAGGCACCGGGTCACAGCATGTCTGAAACCCAACCCACACCTCCCTCACCTGCTGGTCCTTCAACACCCTTGGGTGGAACCGCTGCAAGGGACGGTGCTCGCCTCCTCTGCAAGTGGGCACGGTGAGGATGTTGTCACCCTCGATGAAGTTTGTGGCATGGCGCACAGTGGCTTCCAGACAGAGCTGGATGACCGCCTGAGCCCAGTGGAGGGTAGGCTGGCACAGCTAGAGGGCCGGCGGCCCCTCCAGCCCAGTCCTCAGCACAGCCACCTTTGAGGCTGTGAAGGAGTAGTGGTGACTGCCATCGGGCGGGGACATCAGTGCCACTACTACCATCTGGGGAGCTCATGAGCCTCCGATTCCCAACCACCCTCCCCAACAAGGTGTTTACCCCCCATGTGTCATACACCACCCCTATCTGCTGTCTTGTCTGTCTGCAAATGCAACCTCTCCTACCAAACTACCCTCACCACACTTACCTATAATCCTTCCTTAACATCCCACTCTCAACTTAAAAAAAAAGGGCATCTGTCCCCAAAAAATTCACGTCCCATAAATAGCTCTGCATTTCACCCAGAGACATGTACCTATCACACAATCTAACCCTACCAATCATCCTTATTGTATAATGCCCACTCTCCTCCCTGTAAGGTGTGAGGCTCTGAATTCTAAATTGCCACATTGAAAGCAGCTGTTGATGCCGAAGAAATACAGAGCTATGGTCCTTTCTTACACTCACCCTGCACATCCCTACCTGTTTCCCATCTTGCTTTTCCCCCTGCTTGCCCCAATTTCACCACTTTCCTATCTCTCTTTTTTCTTTTCTTTATTTAAAATTAGCGCGGGTTTAAGCAGCCGTAAGTGAAACTGAGCTCACGTAAGCATCGGTTAGCTCAGAGCAGCCCCACACAAACCCACTTACAACTGCTTTAAATACTGACCATGTGGGTGCTATCCCTGATCCAGTTAGCAATCCATCTTGTGACATATGTGTCGATATTGAAGCTGGTGAGCTTATGTATAATGGCCGAGTGGGGTATTGTGCTGAAGTGTTTAGTGAGGTCCAGGTAGGCTGTGTGGACAACCCTCTCTATGTCTATGTACCTGGTAACTGTTTAAAGAAGTCGAACAGGTTCAAGAGGCAAGATCTGCCCACAACAAAGCTGAATTGTGTAGGATCCAGTGTCTGTAGGTTCCCGATGTCTATGTGTATGAGTTCCATGATGATACACTCCATAGCTTTGCATACCAGGCTAGTTAGGCCTATAGGGCGATATTGTCTGGGGTCCATTGTGGCACCACCTCTGTGGAGTGGGACCACTGTTGCTGTACGCCATTTCTTGGGTACATATCCTGTAGTAACTGTGATATTGAACAGTGACTTCATGTGAGGGTTACGTTCGTCATGAAGGTCATGTAAGACGCAGGCCAGGACACTGTCCAGTCCCATTGATGCTGTGTTGTCTGCTTTGGAGAGGGCAGCACTCACCTGCTCATCTGTGATGTCAGGGAAGCTACACTCTGTTGGGATGGACATTTACTCATTAGGGGGGATGGGGGGGGACATTTGCACTGAACCTGTTTTCCAGGATGTTGGCAATGTCTGTGGGTTCAGTGTATGTTTTGTCATTATGCAGTAACTCACAGCATATCTGGGAGTCTCCATCCAGGACCCTGACATAACTAAAGAAGGCCTTGTGATTGTCCTTAGTGTCTGGTGCAAGTTTCCATTAGAAGCGGGCCTTAGATTAATTCATGACTGATCGTAGCTTTTTGCTAGTACTGATCAGTGATGCGTTCCCTTCATGGGATTGTGCTCTATCATGTAGTAGCCTCCTCCTTCCGTTGTATAGCTTATTAATGGCTGGGGTCCACCAGACAGGTCCCCTGCCTTTGGAGGAGTGAGTCCTGTTGTTATTTGGGATAGCACGATCCATGCATTCCAGTAGGTGTCCATACAATGCGTTTGTAAAGGATTCAGTGGTCTGGGCCATAATTACCACTGTCTCAAGGTCTTTGAAGGATATCACCTTGGTATGGAGAGGTGTGACGTTTGCTTCTGAGCAGTTCTTCACTAAGATTACCTAGGATGTTGGTGGGGACGGGATATGGATGTCCAGTGAGATAAATGTATGGTCTGACCTAACCAATGAGGGTTATACCTCTGGTGTGGAACATAGAGTCCCCATGTTGGTGATGATCATGTCCAATATGTTTTCCCCTCTTGTGGGTGTGGTGACCAGTTGTGCCATAGCATTTGAGTTTATAAATTCTAGCAACTGTTGTGCCGAGGGTGTTGGGGCTTGAGTAGTATTCCAAGTCAATGTTTTGGTAGTTGAAGTCACACAATATAATGGTGTTTGGAGATACCATCATATTCTCCAGTGTTCCCAGGAATACCGAGTGGTGTTCCTGAGTTCGGGAGTGGTCTGTAGCAGGCTACAAACTAAAAGGCAGTTTTGCCTACTGTTAGTTGCACATGTATGGTCTCCAATGCTTTGTGCAGTGCTACTAACCTGGAGGTGTGTGTATCTGTGATGTATATGGATACTCCCCCTATTTTTGGTGGCCGGTGTGAGTCTTGTGGCCAAAAAGCATGGTATGAAGTATAACCTGGTAGTGTTGGTGTGCTTTCGGGAGCCTGAACCAGGTGTCTGTTACTGCACAGATATCGACATTCTCCATACTGAGGAGAGTCCTGAGTGTGTGCATTTTGAGGGTTAGACATCTGGTGTAGAGCAGCATTACCCTTAGATTCTTTTACTTTGTAACGGCTATGGAAGTGGGTTTGTCTTTTGAGCGTCGCTTAAAAAAGCCACTATGGGGGTGGCAAGAGCCTTAGCCAGTATTCCAAAGTCTAGGGGTGACAGGTGCAAGCTTTCCATAGCGAATCTACATGGCATGTCGAGCTTGTCATCCTAGGCTGACAGACACTGGATCCCCTTTGAATGACACCAATATGTTAGCCAACTGTTAAAAGTGATCAGTTTGTCTGTATACTGTGACATCATTCTTGGTGAGGGTAAGATGCTACACAAGGTCAGGGGCATACTGGCCTGGGCTACATGATCAAACAGCTCCTCTATGTCTCTTGTCATGTAGTCCAGGGAGGAACGTCTGAGGTTATTCACACCAGCATGGACAATGATGGAGCCATATTTGTACTTGCTTTGGAGTGATCTGAGTGCATGTGTTATGTGGGGTATCCTGGCACCCGACAGACAGCTTAAAGTAACCTTCTCCTTGTTCAGCCTGGTGAGTGGGACGTCAGTGTGTCTGACAATAAGAGTCACCTATTACAAGTGTACTAGGTGTGTTGTTTAGCCCTAGGGGCAGTGACTGTGTGGCACACTGACTTTGTGAACTATGTGATATGTGGGTATTGTTGTGGGGTAGCAGTTGTTTGGGTGTCTGCTTTGGATGTCTCTGCTGCTTAGGCAGAGTTTATTTAGAGCCTCTGAGTATGTTTTTGTGTGTTAGTGTATTTTGTTTGCTGTCGTTATAGGTCTATGTGAGACTGGATATGTGGTGTGTGTGTTTACCTTTACCACCTGATAGACTGTGGCAGTCACGGGTCGAGAGAGCTCAGCCTCCTGTTTGTCCATATAGTCGCATCTCTCACATATATCTGAGTTTGTTGGGAGGAGGAGAGTGTTGTCTGTGTACATAAGGCAATTGTAACATAGCATCAAAACTCCTATATTCACCAGCTGGACTGGAGAGTGCACACGAAACCGACCATTGGACATGCCAGGATATTATGATGACATACTCTGTTGACTGATCACAAAGGATCAGTAGGATGTTAAGTGTGTAAAAGAGTATAACAGGGGTTTAGTGGTCAGGTTTGTTGGTGTTTTGGAAAGATTATCTGCGAAGGAGTCCAGACAGAACCATGACACCTCTTCCAGCTATGTCATAAATAGCAATGTACAGTCATATATGTGCTGAGTCAGGGCCAACTGTACCTGACTGACAATGCCGACATCCTGTCAGACAGGCCCATATATACATACCCACCTCCCACTGACAAAAGACCCTATCATCATACCAGGAGATATCACATGTAGAATAGGTAAACAGCTACTCCCAAAGCCGAAAACATGGCATCAACTGGATTACATTGTTTCCCTATATGTGTCATAAGTGAACTACAGAACAAACAGACCCTGCACCTGAACATTCTGTTGATCCTCACCCTCTCTACAGGATCTTAAACTGTTGAATGTGTTACATATGGCACACCCCACAAGTGTTGGTGCACAACACACCATGGGAACTATAGTCCTATAAGCCTATGAAGTCTGAACTGCAAGGCCATGGAGTCCATCATAACTGAAGTCATAAACAGAGCTATTGGAAGCCGACACACAACCCTACCAACTGTGGTATGTTCATGGGCAGATCATGTTTCCCAAACCTGCCAGACTGTTTGCAAGGCAGCCACCCAGGACATACATCACTGAAAGGAGCTACACACGTCCCACATAGACTTTGAATAGCCCTTTATCAACATCCCAGACACATGTTGTATCCACAAAATCAACAATCTGTGCCTAAATATGTATTGTCATATGAAGTAATGGCAATCTGTCCACAGATAGATCACACAAGCTAAGAATTGTGGAGTCCTGTTCAAGCTGTTAACACCTGCTGACCCACATGGTTCATTCCTGGGATTGCATAAAACAAAGTGCACACACATTACCATGTCCTGTCTGATGATGTCAGTATCCCACGAATACAGCAGTTGAAATAAAAACTTCCAATAAAGTATATAGTGTGTCATTTAAATGCCTATCTTTCTGCTATCATAACATAGTTAGGTAGGGGTTTGAATCCTGCAATTGGTGTGGGGGGTGTATGTGTGTGTGTGTGTGATTTCCTTTGAGAGGAGTGGCCTTTTTGGAGACTGTAAAAACACATTAAAAGAGGTAAATTCCTCTTTGGCAAGTCTGATGATGTCAGTATCCCACAAATACAGCAGTGGAAATAAAAACACCCAGTGAAGCATGTAGCATGTCGTGTTAATGCATATCTCTCTAATATCATAACATAGTTAGGTAGGTGTTTGAATCCTGCAATTTCTGTGTGTGGGGGGTGTGTATCTCATTTCCTATAAGAGGAGTGGCCTTTTTGGAGACTGTGAAAACACATTAAAAGAGGTAAATTCCTCTTTGCCAGGTCTGATGATGTCAGTATCCCATAAATACAGCAGTGGAAATGAAAATTCCCAGTAAAGCATATAGCGTGTAATGTTAATGCGCATCTCTCTAGTATCATAACCTAATTAAGTAGGGGTTTAAATTCTGTATCTGTGTGTGTCGTTTCCTATGAGAGGAGTGGCCTTTTTGGAGACTGTGAAAACACATTAAAAGAGGTAAATTCCTCTTTGCCAGGTCTGATGATGACAGTATCCCACAAATACAGCAGTAGAAATAAAAACTCTCAATAAAGTATATAGCATGTCATGTAAATACGTATCTCTCTAGTAGTATAATATAGATAGGGGTTTGAATCCTGCAATTTCTGAGTGGGGGTGTATGTGTGTGTGTCACTTCTTATGAGAGAAGTGGCCTTTTTGGAGACTGTGAAAACACATTAAAAGAGGTGAATTCCTCTTTGCCAGGTCTGATGATGTCAGTATCCCACAAATACAGCAATGGAAATAAAAACTCCCAGTAAAGCATATAGCGCATTGTGTAAATGCATATCTCTCTAGTATCGTAACATAGTTAAGTAGGGGTTTGATTTCTGTGCGTGTGTGTGTGTGTGTGTGTGTGTGTGTGTGTGTGTGTGTGTGTATGTGTGTGGGGTGGTATATGCTATGAAATGAGTGGCCTTTTTGGAGACTGTCAAAACACATTAAAAGAGTTAAATTCCTCTTTGCCAGGTCTAATGATGTCAGCATCCCACAAATACAGCAGTGGAAATGAAAACACCCAGTAACGCATATAGTGCATCGTGTTAATGCATATCTTTCTAATATCATAATATCGTTAGGTAGGGGTTTGAATCCTGCAATGTGTGTGGGGGCGTGCCATTTCTGTGTTTGTGGGGGGGTGTATTTGTGTGTGTCATTTCCTATAAGAGGAGTGGCCTTTTTGGAGACTGTGAAAACACATTAAAAGAGGTAAATTCCTCTTTGCCAGGACTGATGATGTCAGTATCCCATAAATACAGCAGTGGAAATAAACACGCCCAGAAAAACATATAGCGTGTTGTGTTAATGCGTATCTCTCTAGTATCACAGCATAGTTAGGTAGGGGTTTGAATCCCGCAAATTCTGAGGGTGTGGGTGTGTGTGTGTGTGTCATTTCCTATGAGAGGAGTGGCCTTTTTGGAGCCTGTGAAAACACATTAAAAGAGGTAAATTCCTCATTGCCAGGTCTGATGATGTCAGTATCCCACAAATTCAGCAGTGGAAATGAAAACTCCCAGTAAAACATCTAGCACGTCGTGTAAATGCATATCACTCTAGTATCATAACATAGTTAGGTAGAGGTTTGAATTCTGCAAATTCTGAGTGTGTATGGGTGTGTGTCATTTCCTATGAGAAGAGTGGCCTTTTTGGAGACTGTGAAAACACATTAAAAGAGATAAGTTCCTCTTTGCCAGGTCTGATGATGTCAGTATCCCACAAATACAGCAGTGGAAATAAAAACTCCCAGTAAAGCATATAGCGTGTCATGTAAATGTGTATCGCTCTAGTCTCATAACATAGTTAGGTAGGGGTTTGAATCCTGCAATTGCTGAGTGTGTGTATATGACACTGTTGATTAAGGTGTTGTGGGTTTTGCTTTTACTACTGTATGACATATCAGTAAAATAATAGTATGTGCATTGCACACTTCAGGTATCTGTGTGGCAAATACACAAATGTACATGCGACCTCAATTGGTAACTGTGTGGCAAAGACATATATGTACATGTGACCTCAATCACTTCATAGGTGTGAAGCCTGCTTTCTACACGAATATATCTGTTACCATTGACAGTTGGTGGTGCTGCTTCTCAGACCGTAGATCACATATGTATGTATGTGGCAAGGCCAGCCACTGTAGTGATCTGTGCCCTAGGTCATCTGTGTCACACACACATGACAGTTTCTATAGAATAGTGTGAGTGAGGGTTCATGCCTGGGGCACATTCCAGACATGTTCAAACACAACACAGTCTGTCAATAATGTGCATTCATTATAGGTGTACAACAACTCCATGGATATGCATACAGACACCTTATTGCTTATGTGATACACTGATAGACATCAGCATACCTTTGGGAATGTGAATATCAAAGGACAGATGACATCACATGTGGCTGTATGTACACATCGGTACCCCTGCTACATGTTGTGGGCTACTACCAATGTGGTACTGTCAGGATACTATGTATAGTAAATGTGGATGACTATGCTATAGTCAGCTTATAGCTTCACAACATGGGTTGGTCAACAGGTATCTGTCTGTATGATACCCTTGTGGAGGATAAGTGTCTAATCCGGAGAATGCATTGTAGGCCACTGTATGCATTACCAGATGTGGACGGACATATCCCTAGTGTGTCTGCTTGTACCTAGGACGGCCACATGGCAAACAGGAGTGGTCATGTGAATGTGTGCCGGTCAATACCACTGGTAACTGGTATAGTATAGTACCGGAAGAATTCAAATGCTACTGTGTATCCTACAGCTGTCTGTCAGTTGTCAAGACATCATCTAACGATTGTTTAAAATCAGGCTGTGGAGGTTATGTACACTACCAGAATGCAAACCAATGACCGATATTAACAGTATCACCCACAGCATAGTGTCAAACCATGTCACACACACATGTGTACCCAAGTTGTATCATATGTGTAGCAAAATGCATACTGGCCACCAATAGGAAATATGAAGTGTTAACAATGTGTAATACAGGGCATTTCACCCTTCCCATGTGTCCACCATGCACGTACATGCAGACAGTGCACCTCCACCATGTTCACAAATGTACACCTGCAAATCTGTACTGTATACATCATACACGTACCGTCCACTCACCAACACATGCTGCCAGTACTACACACATCAGCCAAGTGGCACATGGGCAGACAATCCATGTTTGGAATTAACACTGTTGTAAACAATACTACATTGATAATCATAGCTTTGATGCATCATGCCTGCTCAGATATACCTACAAGGATATCATTACACTTTACTGTTGACAACATGCTAACATTGCTACACTGCTATGAGGTCACCCTGTGCATCAGCACCATGTTAGCCTGTTCCTGCATCAATGTCACAGATGACAGGAGGTGGCACAGTTTCATCATATGCACAGGGTGTGTTATTGGTTTGTCAGAGCCTGACAATGACCCATCCAATCGACATGTGTGTGTGTGTGTGTGTGTGTGTGTGTGTGTGTGTGTGTGTGTGTGTGTGTGTGTGTGTGTGTGTGTGAGGAACAACAGTACAGTATGGGTCAGTGTTGGTGCAATGTGTGTGCATATGTGTTAGCCCTAGGTGTTGGGTTTATGTGTGTGTGACTGCATGCACACAGTTCCCCCTTGTGGCTGCCAAATATGGGAAGTTGTGGGACAGCCACAGACTGTACCTGCCAGGCTGTACAGATCATTGTCTCCGGCCACGGACACAGTACCTGTGCCTGGCAGGGGTGACACGGACAGTATCGGGTACTAAGCCAGACTGGGTACTATCGTCAGAGGGATGTCGACTGGACCCATGTCCCTGCTGGGACTGGCCAGAATCACGTGCACATGGTCATCTAGGGCAGTCTACCGACAGCTCAGCCCCAACATTGCTGGGGCTGGTACAGCCACTACAGGAGTGGCTGGGACTTGTGTGTCATCTGCGACGACTGCCAGCTGATGATGTTGCTGGAATACATCCATGTCGATGTCTCAGATGTCCTGCACTGTCCTGGCACATGGACATTACATTGCAGAGGACATCTAGTGTCTCCCCCCAACATCTATCGATGACCTCGGTGTAATTATGGATGGCACCGGCAAGGTCACGGATACTGTCATTGATAGCGGTGTTATGAGCCCTCTGCACCCTTAGTCCCTGCCTGGTGTACCGTTTCATACGTGCCTGTGCCTGCATTACAGCCCGGAACATTCCTGAGGTATGTGAGACCTGTGGGAGCACGTCTGTGAGGGGTATTACGACCAGCAGTGCTCCCACGAGAACCCCTGGACATATGCCTATGTGGTACTGTTCCAGGTGTCTGGGTATGGCTGCTGTGTGGGGTTGCATGTGCCATAGATACCACACTATCCTGGTCAATGCCTACTGTATGCTGCTCCTCAGCTAAGGTCATTGCTGTTGAGGGATGTATTGGCAGTATGTATGTGTGCATAGATGGGGTGGAAAGCTGTGTTCTGTCGATTGGTGGACCAACGACAGACCCTGTCAAACCTGCCTGTGCCACAACACATGTATCATCATGTCCACTATTTGTGGCAGTGACTTCAGGTTCCCTGCTGCACTCATCCAACAATACCTCAGCACCTGTGAGAGGGAGACAGAAAACACACTTTACCATCTGTACAGGATGGTAGCACACATGCACACATGAACACATGCACACATGGACACATGCACACATTAACACATGGACACATGCACACATGAGTACATGAGCACATGCACACTTGCACACATGAACACATGAACACATGCACACATGAACACATGAATACATGCACACATGCACACATGAACACATGCACACATGCACACATGAACACATGAACACATGAACACATGAGCACATGCACACATGCACACATGCACACATGAACACATGAGCACATGAGCACATGCACACATGCACACATGCACAAATGAACACATGCACACATGCACACATGAACACATGAGCAAATGAGCACATGCACACATGCACACATACACACATGAACACATGCACACATATACACTACTCAGTCAAGTTGACACACACACACACACACACACACACACACACACACACACACACACACACACACACACACACACACACACACACACCAACAGCAATATGGAACATATTCATTAGTGGTTGATGGTGGAGTACAGTATCACAAGCCAAAGAGTCCTATCACACATGTCAGCATGCAGGATATGTGTTGCTCAACAGCATGCAGTGCGAGTGTGGAGAGTCCTTGTTAATAACAGTGTACATGTAGTTGATGCATGTGTGTTGTTCAATGATTGGCCTTACTCTGGAATGCAATGTGTACATGGACACAACATTGCAGTGCAAGTCTGAAATGCTATCCAATGTCCTGTGCACCATCACTCATAGGTATACATACCATGGCTGGATGCACACAACTGTCAGGTGTATAGCAATGAATGCTATGTGTAGTACTGTAGTTACTGTAACTGGATGTAGTGTAGTACCATGAACCATCATCAGGCAGCATCATGTGGTCACTCAAGGCCACTAATGTATGTCACACTGGCAACTATCTTGCTGTACCTGACCTGCACCATTTTGGCTACATTAACCATTTCACAGCCAGTTGTTACATGGGTATGTAAGGTGTTCAATAGGGAGCATTGCCTAACATGACTGTGTTGTGTGTTGAGGCATGTCACACCACCCCATGATAGGCCTCTACCTCTCAGGTATTGTATGTGTGCTGTGTTTATGACATTTGGGATACTGGAGTATGACCTTACAGCAGGTGTCTACATATGCCATGTGTATCATATTAACACTTACTGTATATGACAAAGTGGTGTATGTTGTGTGCATGTGTATTGACTCTGCCTATACAATGTCCACTACAGTGTACCACAACTGGCTGGGATGCTCTGTGTCTTGCATGTGTTTGAGGCAGCTACTCATGTTACTGGGATGTGCATAGTCCCACGGATAACATGCAGAGCATGCACTATGTGTAGGTGTTTAACATGTGTATATGGCCTACAACTCTCCTATGACATGCACATGTTATATGCTATATTAAATGTAGAACACTCACCAGCATGGGTCTCCTGTCTTGCTGTCACACCAGAGGGACCTGCAAGGATATGAGACAGTTTGTCAATGTCAATAAGTATGGCATTGCTGCTGTGAGTTTGCAATTTTACAGTAGTACAAGAGGTGACCGTCACAGGCATACAGATTATGTCCCAAATTATCAGTATTGCATGACACCAGGCTCCACATCTTCTGAATACACAGTACACATCTGATAAATGCATGTTCTAACAATTGAGCTAACAGTAGTCTACAGATATGCCATGTTACCTGCATGCTCTGCATCAATGTGCTGGATGACTCTGGCCTCCATGATAACACAGGTCTGTTGTACTGGTTGGCCAGGAGCCACCATGCTGAGGAGCAGCTCTTCCACTCTGGTGAGGGGGAGATGTGTTGCTGCACCACCACCTCTGGCAAGCTGTTGTCTGTGGACATCGGAGGCATGCTGCCAGACATGTCTGATTAAATCACTGCAGTGATGGCGTACCTGCTCATAAGTCCAGTTATGCATGCCTACATCATTCACCCGATGGACAACATCCTGCCACAGTGCAGTGTGGCCATGCTGGTCCTGGCTGGTTCTGGAGAACAGCAGGTTGTAATGGTGTATGAGGGCATCTGCAATGACTTCCTCCTCCTCAGGGGAATATGCGGGTTTCCTGTTGTGAGACATGTCCCTGGAAGACAATAAAACAGTAATTGTGAGCAAGTCATGTGGCACACTTAACATTCTAAAGTACAGACATCAATGAAATGCCATATATAGCAAACTATTAGCTGTCAGTAGATACACACTTTTAATACCACATATGACTGCTCAGCCCACAACTACCTGACAGTGCCTGGCACATACTATATACCACATCATGTTCTGCACAGCAACAAAGTGAAACCAGTATGTAAGACTATACAATAGTACATGATACACTGTATGTGACACAATGCACCACCTAGCCACAGAAGGTGTATATGAAGCTAATGCATACAAACATTTGTCATCCATTGAAATGAATGTAAAGTACAGTTACAGTACTACCAGTACACCACCCTACTTGTTGATAGCAAACACCTCAGTAACATATGTGTATATTCATCACTATAGGTGGCATACTGCTGTACTACACTATACATGTTGCTAGATATGCACTTATATCCTGTGACACACATACCACCGAGGCCATGTTACAGGCATACACACACACACACACATCAGACATACCTACAAGACAGAAAGGTATTGCAACCCAGATTAGTTTTACCTGTGTACCATACAGTACTGTGTGTCAGCACCTACAAAACCTCATGCCTGGGGTATGTAATGTGTGAGGATTACAGGTATAAAACAAAACAGTGTTTCCAAGCAATGTGGATATAAACCATACTGTGCTGTTTAGGCCTACAGCTTCAGGTAGTACTACAGTTCATACGGGATTTGTATTCACTAGTGTTAACTATCAATAAGCATACATGTACTGCTTTAGCCTACAATGGCACACTGCAGTCAACACCATGGGACGACGTCACACCGTATGCCATACTGGTTTTCCTGCCTAGCAATAGCATACATATCTTTTGCTGGGATTACAGCTACAACACTACATACCATGATATACACAGTTTCCCACTAGGCTATCACACATATACACATCTTTGACACATTTGCATACACATTCTCCATCACACACAGTCAACCTCACATAGGAAGTAATGCAACAAGTACATGCGTGTGTGTATCGGGTCCTAGGTAGCTAATAGGCTATTCCGTAGGGCCTATGGAAGCCTAGGCATATGGTACCCTGCCCTTCAACACCCATGTAATGTAGGTTCATGTGCCCCTGTCATGCAGAGCCACAGAGGTGATTCCCGGGTTGTGTTTCCTATCTCACATCCAATCATCATGATTATTCATGGCAACTGCTAATGAGGACCTTAATTTGCTATTGATAGGTAGTTACTTCCAGAGTATGGTATGTGTCTGAAATGATAATGTACCACTCCAGCATGTTCTGCTTTTTGACGTTACAAGGTTTAGATCAGTACAGTGTGTAGCTTGTATGGAGTTTCATCTGTTTATATGGAGCATGTCCAACACCTGTGGGTTTGGCATAGCTTTGTATGTTAGGCAGAGGTAGCCTCTGTGTAGGCGGTATGCGACACAGTGTAGCTGTTGTTTTGTAAGGCAGTCTGCATAGGGCATCTGTTTGTGTCTGGTAATACTCCTTTTGAGGTATGTATCTAGTGTCTACAGTTGCTGTGGATGTCTTCTGAGGTACATACCAACAGGGCCATTGTACTCTATGATGGGTGTTATGACTGATAAGTAGAGTGGAACACTGACCTCTGTTTCCATGGATGATGCACCTTTTCTGATGACATGTGGACCGTACTTATTTTACATGACTAGTGTGGTGCTGTGATTATCAAAATGGACACTACTGTCCACCTGTGTCCCATAGTCTCTTATCACACTTTCAGTGTTGAGTAGACTACCGCCTATGTGGTAGTTCATGGGTACAGGGTTTCTAACAAAAGGGATGGCAATATGTGTACAACATTGAGCTTGAGCGTACATATGAACATCCATTGGTGTACATATAGATATACATGTAGGAACATATACAGTCCACCTGTCATGGTGGGAATATCAATTATGCAAAGGGTGAGAGAGATACAGTTATGTAATGATATGGCACAGTCTTGTGCAGAATGGATGGAAGGTATTCTCAGCCCATGTATCTTTAGCAGGACACCCTATCTGGAAGACTACAAACCTAACAAATCATACCTATGGCGTTTAAACACCACATGTCATATGCCAGCACTGTATGCTGTCTTGTTTGACACACATTACAACCTACATTTAAATATGCACATTACAACCTGCCACCAACATATAAATGTCCACCCTTCAAAAACAGTTGCAGTATGTCCCTTGCTCTATGCACATGTTCAGATGCTAATATATCAGACACATATATATCTCTCCATATGTGTGTGCCATACACACACAGGGTCCACATTGTTGTAAGTCCATACACCTCACGGATGACCTGTTGGGCCTTGCTACAACATGGACAGTTGTTACATGTGTACATACAGTAATAGTACAGACAGTATATATAGCTGCAAATACTACATTACTATACTAGCCTGGTACAGCAGTTGCCAATGCTAAGCTACACATTATGTGACTATCATGCATGCCTTACTCTGTCACATCCAAGTTTATATAGGTGTTTGCACTACTCCCCAAAACTGCCATTATACGCAGTACTGTACAGACCATAGATAACATGTTCAGATGTTTGACATATAATGCTGAGCTACATATATCACAGTTATGTCCCACTGCACACAGCTACACAATAATTTCTCCATGGCAGTAGTTATGCATGGCATCAGTGCATACATAGCTACTGCTGCCACATATGCATGTTTCAGAGTATGTACAGTACTATTCATAAACATCTACTACTTGCCGGTAACTACAAATCTGTTACATACCTGTTTGTCCCTTTCAGGTCCATCTGTGTATGCTTTGACATTTTTTTTTTTTATTAAGTAAATTTTTTTAATTACGTTTTTTTTGGGTTACTTCTACAGTTGCTGAAACGTGCAATGTAATGTGAGGATAGCAAGTACAATCTGCTTTTATAGGTATCTGTGCATGTGATGCCCTCTGTACCAATTGGTGCCCAGCATTTGGTAAATGCATACAGCCTGCTGTGGGGCCCATGCTTGCTTGCTGTGGACACTGTTGTGTAAGTCAAAAGGTTGGTATATGTCTTATTAATGAAACTAGAGGTGTAGACAGTGATGTGCATGTTGTACTCAGACCTGACTGTTGCCACTTCCAGTACAGAGCTATCAGTGTAGAGTTTAACTCACCCTTACAAATGCTTACACAACATGTATGTGACTATGTAGTTTCTTTTGTACTCATATAATTAACTACCATACAAATGTAGTTATTGAGAAGTATTCTTTTGGCACATGAACTGTTTGTGAACTGTTATACTGTGAATATTAATGTACTCACTTCTGCAGGGTTTGTGTTTTTTATTGTTGACATTAGCACAGGGTTCTCAGGACAACTGGACAATTCCAGTACTGAGTATGCCTACCTACACCCTTGGTAGACCCTAAACACACAAGTATATTTTAATTGTGAGGGGGGTGCTTACATACAGAGAGCATTATGTATTATTGTGTGAATATTATCTTACTGGACTTAAAGGATTGGTGTATACCTGTTAGTTTATCAAGGCAGGTGGTCTGTCTGCATAGTTCCCAACTGTGAACCTATCCAGATGGTAGCCAAAAGTTACACTGTTATTCTTTGTCTGTGCAACTCACAGGTGTTTTCAGGACTGGTACAATGGCATTGTTACAGGCGGTTGCTACCAGTACATGGCTACATCCTTTGGTATTTCTGTGTTGTACTCCTACATAAAGGTACGCTTGTGGAGGTCCTACCAAAGCTATTTGCAGAGTGTGTAACAGCAGAATAGCTTATATGCCTGTGTGTTTGTGCCTCTGCCAGGCCTATTAAACACTCAGATACATCTTTGCATGGAGTCAGGGTTAGGTAATTAAAAGTGAGGTATACCTTACACATAATAGGGACAGTAAGTGTAGACTTGAGTGAAGCAGTGCATATGGATTAGTACTCCTTTTATGAAGTATGAGCAGTGTCTACTGTTATTATTGTCAGTATTCATTGTGTAATACCCCACCTTTCTGACTGACGTCAGTACTTTTCAGAGGGATTCAGAGGGACACAGCTAAAATATGTTTTACAATAAGGGATATCCCTGAAAAGTAGTCACAGTTAGTAAGTATGGCCTCTGCCCTAATCAGATATGCCACTGTTTGTCCTGCTATGATACTGTGTGGGGGTTGTAAAGTGCCTCTGTAACATTATTTGCTGCTTGAATGGCTGCTTCTCACATCACACTCATGTAATGCAATTCCACAACTATTGCTGGTAAAGATCCACAGAACAAGCTTTGTGTTATGGCCTTCCTATTTTTCCTTTACATTCACTCATTGTAATGCATGATATATTTATTTCAGTACCAAATTATTGCATATCTGCTGTGGCTTAGTGGTACTTCATGCAGTCTAGTGTGTCCAAGATCTGGGGTTTGAGACTGACAGAGGTGTTTTATTTTGCTGCTGAGCAGAACAAGGGCCCTGACATAGAGTGACTAAGGCACTTTTAAGCAGTTGTAAGTGGGTTTGTGTGGGTTTGCGTGATGCTTAGCGATGCTAAGCTTAGGGCACACATGCGAACACTCGCTTAAACCCGCTTACTACTGCTTAAAAGTGCTTACTCCCGCTAACCCCCACACTAATTTCTTTGAAAGAAAAGAAAATGGGAGATAGGAAAGTGGTGAAAAAGGGGGCACAAAGAGGGAAAGACAGTAGGAAAACAAGCTTGGGATGTGCAGGACAGGTGTAGGGAAGGTCCATAGCTGCCCATTTCTTTAACAGCAACAGCTGTGCATATGCAATGAATTTTGAGGGAAATTTGAATCCTTTCACCCCTGGGAGAGGGGTGACAACAACAAAGAATGTTGTACTGTCAATTATAATTATCAGTTTACATGTCCAGCGGACATGTGTGTGAAATGGGCAGCTATGTATGGGGCGTACTTTTTTTGTGGGTACAGATTGCCCTTTTTTTTTTTTTCAGGTGGGAGTGGAAAGTGAGGTAGGGGAAGTAGGTATATTTGGGGAGGTAGGTTGGGGAGGTAAACAGACAAGACAAACAAGACGGGGGTGGATGTTTGGAAATCGCAAGCCCATGAGCCCACAGATGGTAACAGTGGGACTGAGATCCCCACCCATGGGCAGTCACCACTGAACCTTCACAGACCCAAGGGTCGCTGTGCTGGGGGCTGCGTAGGAGGGGCAGGCTCACCCATGAGTCGCGCCACTCTTGCCTCGAGCTGGCATAGGGGATCAGTGACTAAATGATGGATATCCCTACGCACCACAACCTGGACCCTTCGGAGGGTGACAGGTGGCCCTTCTCCACCCACGCTTGCAGGGGGGGACAAGCCCCATCCCCTGCAGTGCTTCCACCCGAAGGTAGAACAGGACCAACGGAGGAGGGTAGCCCGGGCTGGGCACTGGACATGCTGGTGCCAGGTGCAATCGCCAGCTGAGGAGGGACAGGTGGGTCCGCTGGGACCGGCCTTCCCATACGTTCTGTGATTAGGTGTGTGTAATTACAACATAGACTACAGCATTCCAAATTAGTTGTAACAGCATGCAGTAATATTCCCATTAACCCAACGCACCAGGATTACAACAGTTGAACAGCAAGCATAACACATGCATATATTGAACAACAATGGGCATTACAACAGCATGCAGGGATGATTGGTGGCAACAGGCCACCAAGATTGTGGTGTTTGAACAGGGCACATGCATCAAAGAAAAATCAGATTTTTATTGAACAATAGGACATATGTCCCAACAAATGTTATGAGATTACACATACTCATTGAAGTGTGGAATTGCATTGTTTATGCACATGGAGTAGGGAGTAAAAAGAAACATCCTTTAACATCTTATTAGTACTTTTACTCTACACTACATTCCTATTAACTGCAGGTGTATATCCCCTACATGTATTATTACACTAGGCAACATACATTAGATTGTGTAATGGGTTTGGCTAGTTCATTATATACCTGACCTATATCTGATATAGTAACTGTCCAAGCTGCAGATGTTACTGCTACATACTTGTATTTTATTTATATATTGATGTATCTACACATCTGGATGTGTTCACGTGACATTTTCACTTAAGTTTCTACAGAACCCTACATTTTATGTAGCACACTCACATTTCTGATGAACACCTTGACAAGCTACTTGTGTGCCAGATTTACCTATGCATGACAGCCATTTAACAACTGTTGAGGACTGTTATATGCTTCACAGCTACTGGCACTTCCTTCAACCACTTTATATGAGACTGCACAACTGTGGGTTGACAGCACTTAATACAACAGTACTATTTATTGAATGCAAGGGTACAACAACATTTCTAAGTAACTGACACAGACACACTCCAAGTATTAGACCTTTATTATTCACATTAAACACTCTTTTCTACAGGCTCTCTCCTTAATTTGATATTACAGTGCATACAGAAGACCTATTCAGGACATATTATACCTTTATTGATAGGTTACAACACTCTTTTTCAGGCTTGCTCACTTATTTCATATGGCAGTACATGCAGAGATACTATTCCAGACTTATTTTACCTTTATTGCTGGGTTAGTACACTCCATTTCTGGCTCTCCGACTTATGTCATATAACAATACATGCAGAGAATGTATTCAGGGCATTTTATAGCTGTATTATTGGGATACAACACTTTTGTCATACTCTCTCACATATATTATATAATAATGCATGCAGAATAATTACTAACCTGCCTGGTGGCACAGCCTTAGCAGCCTATCTGCATAGGCTTGCTGATTCATAGCACGGACACCTGCAGCTGTGAAGTAAATGAAGGGATATTGAGACATACCTTACATACTGCATTCCATGGCTACCTACTTAGTAGTGGGACATCTTGCATATGACGGGCCTCCTGGATCCATTGGTTCAGAAGGTCCTGCTTCCGTCTCTTCAGGCCTGCATGGTGGTGATGGACCTGCTCACCAGTCCATGGGATGCCTGTGGCACTGGTGAGTTCATGAGCCAACCGGTTCTAAGTCTCTGCCTTATACTCCATCCCTTGGAACTGGCCCTGCAGGAGTCGAGACTCATGACGATGGACTAGGAGCCAAACCATGTATTTTGACTCCACGATATCCCAGCATTGCGCTGTAAAGTGAGTACCCTCTCCAGCACCAGACATTCTAACTGCAGATGGGAGCTACAATCAGTTATGGCAATTATTCCTGCCTATGGAGCTTAAATATGCCGACTTTCCCGCACTTTTTTGGGATTGGCCATTTTTAAACATTCTCGGCTGACTGCAGACATGCTTAGCAATGGTTAATCTACCATTTATACGTATATATATGTTAACAGTGGATGTTTATCCTAAGCTGTCGTGGCTTAGTGGTTCAGTACTTTGATTATAGTGCACAGTGTCCTGGGTTCGAACCTTGTCATTGCTTTTTATTTTACTACTGTCCAGACAGGTTAGGGGGTGTGGCTGTGTTTAAGCAACTTTGCTCTACATTGCTCCACATTGCCCGACGGTGCGCTGGTTGGCGTGGCGCGCACCTCCGCGCAAACCGATTATGCTGGGTAAAGCGCTATTTAGCTATGGGCAACTATATTGCACTGGGCAAAGCGCTACTTAACTACGGGCAACTATATTGCGCTGGGCAAAGCGCTGCTTAACTACGGGCAACTATATTGCACTGGGCAAAGCACTGCTTAACTGCGGGCAATTATATTTATATGTCAGGTTCCTTTAAAAATATACATTTTGTTCACTGATACATAGGCCATTTCAATGCTTATTAGTAAAAGTTTAATCATATATGTCAGGAATTATTTCATATACTCATTTTGAACATAAAATAGGAAGTGTAGTGGTGGGACTCGAACCGTGAATGCCTCCTCTTTGTGCGAATGCTCGACCACTACGCTATTACTATTTTGTGCAATTTGCATACACATTACTTATTATGCTCTTCCATGTCAAGATTGCTAACTGCAGCTAAGCAATGGGCACACCTGCGCACACACGCGCAAATACGGGCAGCTATATCGGGAATTAGAAAAAAAACGATTAATGTTTTACTTTTTATAACTGTGCTGGGAGTTTACAAGGTCAGGGAGTGTGGTGTTGGGTACATGGACATTTGAGTGGACTCACTCTTGTGTGTTGACATTTTGCATTTCACACACTTGCAGGGGCGTGGACCTTTAGACTGCTCGGCAGTCGGACATGTCCCTTACTTGCCTGCACGGTCCGTGTAAGACTTGAGGTAGAGTCAGCATGCCCTCATGAATATTCATGGCACGCTGACATCATACCATTCAACTGCAGTCGCCGAGTAAGACTTATTTAGTCTTACACGGAGGATTCGTGAATCCGGGGGTATATGTATATATCAAAATATATGCATATATATCTGTATATATATATATATAAAGATATATATAGATATATATATATATATATATATATATATATATATATATATATATATATATATATATATGGATATGGATATAAATATACAAATATATATATATGGATCCAGATCAGTACATCGACAAGTGAGAAGATCGAAATCCACTTCTCCGACACGAAAACACCGACACATGAAATAATCGAAACTGCAAATCACGGACATTCCCTCCTCCGACAAACAAGGACTAAGTAATACAATGATCGTAACACATGCATAACACTGCCACACTTACTAAAACATGGTAGGCATGATTAGTGAAATTTAAACCTGTTACCTGTTAAATGTCCGTAATTTACAGTTTTGATTATTTCATGTGTCGGTGTTTTCGTGTCGAAGAAGTGGATGTCGATCTTCTCATTTGTCGATGTACTGACCTGGATCCATATATATATATATATATATATATATATATATATATATATATATCTATATATATATAGATATATCTATATATATATATATATATATATATATATATATATATACATATATATATATATATATATATATATATATATATATATATATACATAGATATATATATATATATATATATATATATATATATATATATATATATATCATTCGAGCAAATGTCCGAATCCATAAAACCCGAACACACTTTAATGAAAGCGCTTTCATCAAAAAAGCACTTTCATTAAAGCGTGTGACAAAAAAAAAAAAAAACACTACATTTACATGTGGGCCCGCATCGTAGTACAGCTTCAGCAACAGTCTTCTTCGGTGGAAAGCACTTTTGAGTAAGTATCCCAGCCGGTTGGATTTCAGTCATTTGCTCAGTCGAGCAAACGTCCTAGATCCATATATATATAAGCATATATATATATATATATATATTTATATATCTGAAAGCCCAAAATCCTGAAGACCAAAATCCTGAAAGTCCAAAATCCTGAAAACTCAAAATCCTGAAAACACACAGGATACCAACACATACAGAAACAAATACAACACAAACCATATTACTATTCTCCCCCCACACCCCCTACTACTTAAATATATCAACTGCAAGATTGCACTTAGTGTACTGAAGTGCAGTCTCTGTGTTGTTACATTTAAGTAGCAGGGAGTGCAAGGGGGCTTGCTTATGCTTATAGCCGAAGGGTAATATGCTTCTGTATGCACTTGTGCTGAAATATAGTAAGTGTTGGTATCCTGTGTGTTTTCAGGATTTTGAGTTTTTAGGATTTTGGGTTTCACACACACACACACACACACACACACACACACACACACACACACACACACACACACACACACACACACACACACACACACACACACACACACACACATATATATATATATATATATATATATATATATATATATATATATATATATATATATATATATATATATATATATATATATATATATATATATATAGGTCTACCTGACAACACCGATGGGCTAAAACACCAGCAACAAAATCACCGACACCACAAAACCGAAAGTTCAGTAACATGAAAAGTCACATATCCGACAAACCACAATCCTGACACTCAACAAACAAAACAAATCCCCTGTCCAAAAAGCACACACACAACACAAGCACACCAAACACGTTACAAACCTACACTGAATCTTACATACACCACTATATATGCACTAACCTTAACCCAAACCCTAACCCTAAGGTCTCTCACTATCGCACACTGACCTAACCCGCGCCCTAACTCACTTAACCCGCCCCTATCTCTAACATCTGTCACTATTGCACACTCACCTGACCTACGCCCTAACCCTAACTCACTTAACCCCCCTAACCCTACAGACTGTCACTGTCGCACACTTTCCTTACCCACACCCTAACCCTGACGTCCGTCACTACCACGCATTAGTGCTCATTTGACATGTCGGTGTTCTCAACGTCGGGATTCTCAACTGTCGGTCATCTTCGTTGTCGATCTTCCAGTGTCGGTCTTCTCGTCATTATCAGGTAGACCCATAGATATGTGTAGATATATATATATATATATATATATATATATATATATATATAGTTTTATATATATAGTTTTATATATATATATATATATATATATATATATATATATATATTTATATATATAGTTATATAAATGTGTATTGCTTTCTCACATTGGATCCACACCTCTCACTGCAAAACATCTGACCAAAGGCACTGTTAATGGAGGTGAAGTGACCCAAAATAAGTATCACTTGTAATTATTGACATTATCCCTTCCTCTACAGCTGAACAGATCTGCTTTGCAACACAATAACTAGCACTTGCAAGTCTTGAACCCAGGATCCTGCACAACATAGCCACACCAAGTTAACAGTAAGCCATCTCAACTGTAAGAGGTCAGGATATCACTAACATATCATGCAGAACAGTCAGTCTACCATAGGGAATGTACAATGCGGAAGCAGTAAACATTCCAATGATACACACACACACACACACACACACACACACACACACACACACACATATATATATATATATATATATATATATATATATATATATAGATAGATATATATATATATATATATATATATATATATATATATATATATTTATGTATATACACATATATACACATATAAATATATTACTACATATAAGAAGAGTATATAGAGAGGATGCACAGCATATCAAACAGCCAGTATTCCTACAGTTGCCACCTTTAAAATGGCCAGTATTTGATTCTTTCATACAAATGAAAATTATTTTCTGAAACATATTCCGACACACAATCCAAAGGACATAACACCACACACAAGTTTGCATACATATAGAAATGTTTATTTGTGTGCTATTTCCGTTGTTTATGCCATTTCTTATAGCAGTTAGGTGTTTGAAATACATAATAACTGAGTAATATAACTCTCAAACAAAACATTTGATACAGTAATCTGAAAACAACATATGTTGCTATCCAGGCTAAGGCCTTCAAGTAGTACAACAGTAAAAAAAAAACTTGCCTTGAAGATAAGAACCAATTAACACTTATTAATTACAGATGTAGTTCAGCAGCCCCCAATTACAATCTGTACTGAACCCATAGGGGGAAAAGAATTAGTTGTCAGAATGAAAATGTGTCTGTTACATAATGCTTAACTTCAAATGTCACTAGCACACTGACAAACAGAACTGTCTGTAAGACAGTAAGTTCTAGCACACCACTGTTCCCATGGTGAAATGTATAAAAAGTGCAGCCATATAGCGTAATGTTTCCTACTACTGATATCCCTCACATGTTGTAACAGCCTAGGTTAAAAAAATTCATTCCCCTCCCTCATAAAACATCTTATAAGGGCATATAACAGTGTTTTATATACACTGATCTCTGGACTGTACAAGGTCACACA